>NC_139512.1:38225098-38388052 GCF_947247035.1 Vipera ursinii
ATTTTATCTACTTTTTTACTGGTCTCTCCCATCATACAAGTTTCACCCCATTGTGTTTAGCTTTCTGAGAGGTTATCAGACTTGAAGTGTACTAAGTGTACCTTTTATGTAGTTTCTTTACAACATTCTGATAGGTTGGAACGTATTAGGACGTATAAAGAAGGTAAAAAAAGAGACAATCTGCCAAGAAAGAATGCAGACAGCTAGCCTGAAACGAGGGTGTCAAGCTGAAGTACCAACTGTTTAATGAAGAAGACAAAATGCAAACAATACTGCTCAGCTCCTGTTTTTGATTTGTCTTTTCTAGGAAGAACATATGTTCCAATGGTCAGCTCCAAGGAGATGATAAGAAAACAGCACTGGATCTGGGGACTGATAGAAACATAGTCAGAAAATACTTGCTTATGCTGAATAAGTCTAAACCTGCAGGTGCCATAAATATTACATCCCAGGAGGTTGTTTCCATGAACCTGTGATAATCTTGCCTCTGGAATTCAGTGGTATCACTGGAATTCAAGACTTGATGGAGTTGATAAGATAATGTTGTTGTTGTTAGCTGCGAAGTCGTGTCCGACCCATCGCGACCCTATGGACAACATTCCTCCAGGCCTTCCTGTCCTCTACCATCTTCTGGAGTCCATTTAAGCTCACGCCTACTGCTTCAGTGACTCCATCCAGCCACCTCATTCTCTGTCGTCCCCTTCTTCTATTGCCCTCGATCTTCCCCAGCATTAGGCTCTTCTCCAGGGAGTCCTTCCTTCTCATTAGGTGGCCAAAGTACTTGAGTTTTAGCTTCAGGATCTGGCCTTCTAAAGAGCAGTCAGGATTGATCTCCTCTAGGACTGACCGGTTTGATCGCCTTGCAGTCCAATGGACTCGCAGGAGTCTTCTCCAGCACCACAGTTCAAAGGCCTCAATTCTTTGGCGCTCAGCCTTTCTTATGGTCCAACTTTCACTACCATACATTGCAACTGGAAAGACCATAGCCTTGACTATACGCACTTTTGTTGACAGGGTGATGTCTCTGCTTTTTAGTGTGCTGTCTAGATTTGCCATGGCTTTCCTCCCCAGGAGCAAGCGTCTTTTAATTTCTTGGCTACAGTCCCCATCTGCAGTGATCTTGGAGCCCAGGAAAATAAAATCTGTCACTACCTCCATTTCTTCCCCATCTATTTGCCAGGAATTGAGAGGGCCAGATGCCATGATCTTGGTTTTCTTAATGTTAAGTTTCAACCCAAGTTTTGCACTCTCCTTCTTCACCTGCAACAAGAGGCTCTTTAGTTCTTCTTCACTTTCTGCCATTAGAGTGGTATCATCTGCGTATCTTAGGTTGTTGATATTTCTTCCGGCAATCTTAATTCCAACTTTTGATTCATCTAGCCCTGCCTTTCTCATGATGTGCTCTGCATATAAGTTAAATAGGCAGGGCGACAGTATACAGCCTTGCCGGACTCCTTTCCCAATTTTGAACCAATCAGTGGTTCCGTGTCCAGTTCTCACTGTTGCTTCTTGACCCGCATATAGGTTTCTCAAGAGACCAATAAGATGGTCTGGTACTCCCATCTCTTTAAGAACTTGCCACAGTTTGTTATGATCCACACAATCAAAGGCTTTAGCATAGTCAATGAAGCAGAAGTAGATGTTTTTCTGGAACTCCCTAGCTTTCTCCATGATCCAGCGTATGTTGGCAATTTGATCTCTAGTTCCTCTGCCTCTTCGAAATCCTGCCTGCACTTCTGGTAGTTCTCGATCCACATACTGCTGAAGTCTAGCTTGTAGGATTTTAAGCATGACTTTACTAGCATGAGAAATGAGTGCAATGGTGCGATAGTTTGAACATTCTTTGGCACTGCCTTTCTTAGGAATTGGAATGTAAACTGATCTTTTCCAATCCTGTGGCCACTGTTGAGTTTTCCAAATTTGCTGGCAAATTGAGTGTAGCACTTTTACTTTTACTGATAAGATAATAGCAGTTTCCAAAAAGGCTACAGATGTATGAATATTGGTATGGACTGGAGTCCATTCTCAGACTCCATGATAGCTTCCAGTTTCACAGATACAGGAATACACTTGTTCATCACCTGTCCACTCTTTTGGGTTTTCCTTTGAAATATCCTGGAATCACAGAATGTAAAGATTGCGGGAGATGTTAGTGCTCATCTAGGCAAACATTGTGTGCAATACAGAAATTCACTACTACAGCAACCTATCAAATGGACAACCACAATGTATTTAAGTACCTACAGCAAAAGAGAGGTCATTATCTCTGAAGCAAACTGTTCAATTGTTAAACAACATTAACTGATTTTTTTTCCTGATATCCAGGCAAAATCTATTCTATAATTTAAACTCATTATTTCTGGTCCTGTCTTTTGAAACTAAAAAAAAAACCTAACTGTTTTCTACCTATAAGAAATTTAAACCTGAGAAATTTAAAGTTCTCATTTCTTCTTGCAATCTTCTTTTCTGCCACTGAATATTCCTTGATAAATTTTCTTTCCAGATTTATTACCATCTTGATTGATGTACTTCCTAAAACATGCTATCAATCCCCAGCTCAGTGTAGGAATCTAAATTAAAACAAACTTGAAGAGATGGCTGTCTAGAACATAGAATAATAGGGTTGGAAGGGACCTTGGCGGTCTTTAGTCCAACCCCATGCTAAAGCAGAAGTCCTTGTATTATTCTGGACAATGAGGCTGAAAATCTCCAATGATGGAAAACCCAAAACTTCCAGTTTCTATTTTATAGAAAATGAATAGAAACTAGAAAAAACGCACATAATGGTGGGGAATGCATAACCTTCTGGAGTAACTGGTTTACTGTTGAAGATGTCTTAGTGTTAAGAAGGCTTTTTTAGTACAAGCTAGAATCTTCCTTTGACTTAAATTTATTACTCCAAGTTATTCCAGGTTCTGCACTCAGGAAGGAGAGAAATTCTGTGTGACATCCCTTCAGCATAATACTGCTATGTTATCATAGCAGTATTACTTGCTACATGACTGAAAAGCAATATTTGTCTTACTACAGAAAAAATTGCTTAAGGACGTGGGGACAAAACTGTTGATAGTGTAAACCAATTTGTGGAAGAATTGTTTAACAAATATTCATCACAATAACTAACTGAAACTTCCATATTCCTAAATGGCAAACACAGCAAGGGAGAACAGTTGTTTTTATGTCTTTTTTGTGGGTTACCTATAGAGGCACTTGATTGCCAATCAAATATTTAAGCTGACCGAATGGTCCAGAAGAACATTCATGCTTGTAATTATTTTTCAGGGGGAAAGTTCGTAGGGAGGAAAAAAAATGGATTTACCAGGAATCATTTTATACTTAAAAGCATATTTGACTAATATGCCCTTTAACTAAATGCAAATTTCTGTTTAACATAATGTACATGTGATTTATTTATTAAAAAAAAACACAAACATTCAACCATGCTGAACATTCAGTATGTGGGGGGAGTGAAAGTTAGAAACGTGTGGTTAAACCTGAATATATATGATCAAAGGCAAGTAATTTGTCTTTATATAAATGCTAAAGTTTCCATCTACTTAGAGTACCCATGGAAATTGATTTCCTTCCTTCCTTCCTTCCTTCCTTCCTTCCTTCCTTCCTTCCTTCCTTCCTTCCTTCCTTCCTCCCTCCCTCCCTCCCTCCCTCCCTCTCTCCCTCCTGGCATCCCAGGAATGCCAATTGTGTAGCTATCCAGCCGTAATTGTTAACAGCCTGCATCTCCTGTCATGGTACAGGTGGCATCCATGCAGGGACAGCAGCTGTAGAAGTCTCCCCCACTTTGCCAGATTTACTTGCTGAGGAACCCCCACTCTCTACGTTTTATCCTTGGCCTTTCTCTGCTGAGGTCACCACCAAAACAGACAACAAAGGCTAATTGTGGTGCACCTCTGAAGCTGGCCAGCAGTTTAAATAACACTTAACAGATATGAAGTCTGGGAACTTTGTGGTGTTGTAACTCTCCCTCCTTCCCAATCTCCTTTTTAGCCCAGCCATTTCAGTGGGTTGTTTCATCAGGGGAAGCAATTATATAAGCTGATAGCAGCTTTTTTCGCTCAGCCTCTGGCAGGAAGCCAGCACCATGCTGCAGAGGTGCAGGGTGTGCAGCAAGTGGTTGCACCGAGTGACGCTCCGTAATGATATGATGTGGCTGTGTGATTAAGAACTGGCTTCCTGCCGAACCATTTCTGCCTGGGAAACAACAGCCACTGTGCTTCGGCTCCTTGCTGCTCAACAGCAGTGCGTCACGGAAGGTGCTGTTTCCTGGATCTTGTGTGATCACAAGAGGTGAAGACTTTGTTAGAGGGTGAAGTCCCTACTCAGATCACACTTAGTTTTCTGAACAATATTAGGCCAAATCCCATCAAAGCCAGGCATCTGAAAGGTTTTGCCTTGAGAAAGCAAGCAAGCATGCAAACGAGCTTGGCTATAAGCCATCTGGTACCAATTATAATTCGCAGTCATGCAACAATTTATTCTATAGCTTCACTAAAAATGATACCCATTCTCCACACCCCTGCACAAGATTGTGTCCATCAGGCATAATAAACCTGTAAACCTTTCACCCACATTTCCTAGCTTCTTAGATATACCATGCCTTTATCTTGGGCTCCTTTCCCCTAAAAGACTCAGAGAAGAATAGCTTATGCAGTCTCTCAATCGTAAGGCAACTATCACTAGAAGACTTGTTCAGTCTCAGTAGAAGAAAAACTCCTCTTCTTTCTCAGTGCCTGCATTATGGGGACCAAGGTCTCTGGCTTTGTATTTGAAAAGCCTTTGGCAGTGTGGCAGAGTAACCTCACTTATGACAGTGAGTTTCATCTTACACTGGTGGCCCCGTTGACATTTCCTGGAGGTAGCAGACAGAAATAACAATGGTTTGAACAATACCAAGAAACAGGATCTGAATCACCATTTTAATTTCCCATAAGCTCCAGAATGATGCCATATCTGGGACACTGTGTCAAATTCAAAGGAGACTCAGCCATCTGCTCCAGGGCAGGCATGAGTAGAACCATGGGCTGCTGTCCACTGGATTTTCCCATGTGATGATACTACCGTGCTGTGCCTTTCATCCCAGATGTCCCCCTAAGGGCAATCCATCTTTAAAGAACAGGGAGGGCAGGGTAGGTCTTGGTAAAAACCACAACAGACGTTCTTTATTTATAATCCAAAGGCTGCAGCAGTGTCACAGCTCCCCAGACAGTGGCACACTAGGCACAAAATAGGGAGGGGGAGAAAGGAGGCAATATTGCAAACAAATAGACAAGTGGTTATGTTATTTCTTGTTAAACCTTAATGGTTATGTGTGTGTATATATATATATATATATATATATATATATATATATATATATATATATATATATATATATATATATATATATATATATATATATATATATATATATATATATATTATATATAATATTCCCCCCATAAGTAAGACTCAAAATCTCTTCTAAGTCTCTGTTCAAAACTCACTGTAGACACTCAGGAAAATGTTTGGGAATATAAAAGATTACCAGCCTCACTTCCAGATCGGTTTCCTGGGATTCCAAAGCACTGTCTCTGAACAATTAGTCCTATGGTGCATTTCCCCCTCTCCCTCCTCACAGTGTTAAATTGTTGCTTTTTCAGAAAAGTTCATATGGTGAGGTAATAATATGCTATGGGAGTCAGCCGATTATCCTTTTTCCTTCAGCTGATAGGATGCTTCAATAACATGCAAAAATTCTACTATTCTTTCAAATTTAATTGAAATTATTCTTCCTCATGAAATGTAAACAGGAAATACAGGTGTAGGAAGATGTAAGATGATAGGATGCCTTCCCCATACAAACTGAGTTTCCAGATGTTATCAAAACCATGTGGAGGCTAGTGAAAGGGGAAAGGTTATTTCACTGGCTAGCATCTAACATAATAATTAAGTTTCTCTTCCTAAAAAAATGTTTCAGGTGCCAGCTCCTTTGGTTTTGTTTTACATTTTTTTTACTGATACTATTGTGTTCTAACCAGAAAAAAAGAGCACACACAGCTGATTATATACTTGAAAATAAATAAATTAGATCAAAAGATATATGCAAAGACTAGTCTACGGATTAATAGGGAGCAGTCTTTTCCTTTGTATTATCCAAATGTATGGACTTCAGCTTCCAGAATTAACATCTATACTGTTAGGACAATTTGGGGGATTGACAAATGTCAATGTTGGAGAAAGCTATACTAGAGTATACAACCTTGGTTTACAAGCAGACAAACCAAGCACATAAGAGAATATATTTTGCTCCATTAGATATTGAAGCCCTATATCTTTTTTTCTATACTACTTACAGAAAGAAGTTTTCTCTAAAACTCAGGTTGAAGTATGCAGGATGAGCATAGGCATTCTCCAGTGAGTTGGAGAAATCAGGGGGAGAGAAAGCCATGAGACAGGATTGCTTTATCAATAAACAATACATTGCCCTCATAGAGAGAAGTCAGCTGATTTATGGATCTTTCTATCCATCAATAATGCAAGATTGGGACTTTTATATCTCTTCATTCCCCATGCTATAAGTATCCCACAAGCACCCTAGCAGTTTATTCATGTAGTGACTCTGAGCACTTTTGGAATTCTGATCATTGAAAGAGTTCACAGTTTAAATCCCATATGATGAGACAGAAGGCAATATAAGGCCCACTGGATCTGGGCAGAACCAACTTATTTCAATTAATTCATTCTTTGTCATGCAGAGGAGGGTTTCCTGTTCTATACACTAGTCATTCTTTGATAATGAAAGAAAGGAATGAATTCACCAACATCCTTCTCAACATTCCCCCATAAACAAAATATATCTCCTTGTGTGGGATTTTGAGTTTTTCATTTCCAAATTTAAAAAAAAAGAAAATTGATGTGTCTAAAGCCAGTACTTAGGCTTTAGTTAAAAAAGGAGATTTTAAAAATAACCTAAATAGACTACAAGGGAGGCTATCTCTTGATCACATAATGGAGGCATTTTGTTGCCTGAAGCTACCTGTCCACTCGTCTCATGTCTGTCTCCTTGCTGGAGTGGATAACTACAGGTATGTTACAACAAATTGGTATTAAGAATATTTCACCTCATACATCAACATCCAGCACCACCTACTGGTGACAGCCTGTAGCCAGGCTGGATGAACTGCAAATCTATTCAAGTTCAGAAAAAGACAGAAGCATTTTACAGAATTTGGCTTCTTCATAAAAAGACCTAAGTGCTAGAATGCATATCTTACATACAAAAAAAAGGCCTGTGTTGAACTCCCAGTTTCTCCAGTTGGAAAGAAAAATATTGATGAGTTGAAACTGAGAAAAAAGCTTTCAGAGGACCCAACAATGAACTTGTCTGGCCTAACCCAGTGATCCCAACATTTCTCAAAATCTCAACATTCATTTTAAACAATAAAGTTATGGCTTAAAAATATGAGTGAACAATGTGTGGTTCATCAAAGATTGCCAAACTTCAGCTTCACAAAGCCCCGGAAAAATGGCTGGCAATATTATCTGGAAGGGCATGAGTTGTCCTCTGAAGGTTTAAAAATGCATGCTTGAAATAGTATGATTAATGCCTTCTCAAAACTCTGAGACCTACAGGAGACAGCCAAACAAGTTTTTAGTGATTAGGGTGAAGTGTTATTCCCTTGCATATGTTTTCGTCTTTGCTACTGACTAACCAAATTAAAATAAATTTAAAAAACTAGCAAAATGATGCTAATATGCTTCATTTGCCTGATATCTAAAGCAGACATCTCAACTTTTTTTTTGAAGATAACTTGACAAATAATAATCCCTGTGATACATGAAGCAGTTTCTGGAAGTCACTGACCTGGGCAACTAGACCAAAACTCTGAAATTATGTCAATTGTACATTCAAATAATAAAAGAATCAGACTCTTTTATCATGGAAAAAAAATGCTTGAATGCAAGTTTTGAAAGTAATGAAAAAGATTGGAGGGAACAGGGGAAACAGTGTTCACCTTGCCTCTAGTCCATAGTTCATAAAATAACATGTGTGAACTGCAAGAAAACAAGTTGTTCTTAAATAATAGAGAAAGGGAAATAATAGAATAGAATAGAATAGAATAGAATAGAATAGAATAGAATAGAATAGAATAGAATAGAATAGAATAGAATAGAATAACAGAGTTGGAAGGGACCTTGGAGGTCATCTAGTCCCACCCCCTGCTCAGGCAGGAAACCCTATACCATTTCAGACAACTGGCTGTCCAGTCTCTTCTTAAAAACGTCCAGTTTTGGAGCAATCGCATCTTCTGGAGGCAGGTTATTCCATTGCTTAATAGTTCTAATTGTCAGGAAATTTCTCCTTAGTTCTAGGTTGCTTCTCTCCTTGATTAGTTTCCATCTTCAATACCAGAGTGGAGTATTGTTTCAGTACTTACAGTACCAGGTTTTTACATGTGAAACTCAGCATACCAGTAAGGATAAGCAATCTTTCTCTACTCTCTGTTGCCCAGTGATGTCAGTGAAGGGCTGGTTGTCCACAAGGACAGTGTGATCCTTTACAAAAGGAAGCCTTGCTTATAGAGCTGTGTATAGAAGGCTTCTGTACAAGCTGCAAGCCTGACAGTGCTAGGGGTTGCGTTGAAGCCTTTGTAGGTGCTGTTCTGTGTGAAAGAGGTCAAAAAGGAATACAGATAATAGCACTGCACGTGTGGACAATCAGTACACTGCTTCACTGCTATTCACAACAGATTTCTACAGGCCTGAACAGAAGTAATATGTTACCTAGATCCATAACTTCAGTCATTTTAACCATGACTAATGACATGTAAATAAGATAGCTTCACAAACCATTTGAATTTCATTTGATTGAAACCAACTGTAATTAAATTTACTAATAATCCATCCCTGATAATGCAATACAAAAAGCAAAAGAAAGCCAGATGAAAAAAGATTGGAATTCCTCTTTATAGTGACGCACGAGGAAATGAGAGAGATATGAGCTACCATTTGTTCCTACTCATTCATGTCACAATGAACTGTAACAGGTAATGCAGAGAAGACTCTGTCATTAGACAATGAAGCAGCTGCTTGCAGCTTCTGGCAGTGGACTGGGACATGTGGTGAACTGGGGCTGCCCTCTTTATTTGCTGTCTGGAGCAGTGTGTTTTATTGCATCTAAGACAGATGGCTTGTCCAGAGCACTTTGTTGCCCTAGCTGGTCAAAGAGTGAAGGGAAGCTGCTGGGGAAAAGGTGTGTGAGAAAGAGAATAGAAAGTGGCAGCAGAGCCTCTTAGTAAAAATGCGGTCTCTGTCCATATCTTTTTTTTTGTTTTTAAGGAATTTTCCTAGATAATTCCTTGATATGGGACACCCAATATATTAATCTGTGAAATCAGTTATGAGTGAGTCTTTTAAACTTGCATTATTCTTATTCATCTGCATGACTGTTTAATTGACTTACTTGTGTTCTTCTTTGAACACTCAGCTCCAAATGACCTGCAGGTCTGTATAGGTATCAGCACATGCTATCTTGTCCATTAAGTTGCCCTTTTTCCTTCAACAGACTCTATGTTTATATTTCCAAAGTGGCTTGATAAAGAATATGTCATTGGCGTAAGAAAAACAAGGTATCTACAGATGAAAGAAAGATATGGCATTTAGAATTAACTCCTGCAGATCCAAGAATGGAAACACTGGGCCCCTTTGAGAGAAACTTTGTGTGTGCAGGATAGGGGCAGGCTGTAGAGCCTGAGCTTTGGCATTGGGACATCATGCTTCTGAATCAGAGGTTCCATCTAGCTAGCCATGACTAAGAGCCATCACTGATCAATTCTCCTCCACAAATAAGCCTAATTACAGGAGAAAAAGAAGTAACTCCCTGCCCTGTGGCAGCTTCCTCCACACATTGGCCCTGACCTGTTCGATCCACCTAATCTGAGAGAATGCTGGCACCCTAACAAAGGTGGCAGCCACACAGAATGCTTCACCTGGTGATTGAAGTCAACTGGCAGGCCGGAATTTCCCTAAGGCTCAGCGTGTTAGCCCTGAAGTGCCAAGTATGCAGAAGCCTTGGAAGGCAAGGGGATAAGGGAATCCTTGGCATTAGTTTGATTCCCTCCCACTCCCAACAGCTCAGGGGCAAAGGCCTTGGGAAAGAAGGGGGAAAATCTCCTTGGTGCAGGTGTTTCTTAAATGGGGAGCAAAGGAACACCCTCTTTGTTGGCTGCAGCAAAGGAAGGCCTTCTGTTTCTCCTTCACCTCTTTCGCACCAAAATAGGGGGCCTCCCGTCTCTTTGGCATTATACCTATGAAAGAGAGGTGTTAATCATAATCAGATAAATGAAGCAAGAGAGGAGGAGGAGGAGAAGCTCCAGCCTACCCTTGTGCCCCAGTAATTAATGTTGAATGGCTTCTGGTCTCTTCACCTCTGTGCCAAGTCAGTAATGTATCCCCATTTGGTCGATTCGAGATCTCCAGCAACACCTGTGGGAAAGGCTTTAATTAATCCTCAGTTACTGTTGTAATTGCACTATCCTAAGGGAAAGACCTAGTAGCCAGGAATATGCTTTTAAACATATACTGTAAACAACATTTGTCCTCAGGAGGGTTCAGTAAATACTGTGGCTTTGACCCTTTCAGTGCTGTAAGCCTAAAAGAGTGTGTTTTCTTAAACTGCTAGGAGCCATGGAATGGGTAATTCTTCTCATATCCTGTTGGCAGTTGAAACATTTCTTGGCAATCTGTGCATAGATGAGGAAAAAAATATATTTTAACTTGCCCATTTAGCCTTAATTTTAATTATGCTTACTGTTTAAAAAAAAACCCTCCAGATTTCAATAGAACTTGTTCACAAATAAATAAGCAAGGCCAAGGTGGCAGTCTTTTGCTCTTGGACAACTTGATTTCATTTTCAAACAGCCACATATAAAACAATAACAAAATCTTAAAAGGGGGGGCTGTCTCTCACACACATTTCTGTTTATTTTTTTTTAACTTACAAAGCATCTCTTTGCTTGTATGATTGACTTGATGAATACTGAAGATCACTATACACATTGAGGTTTCCCTGCAGGATAACCTTGATTTATGGCTGGAAAGGAGGAGAAATTAAAAACAGAGGAACAGGAATGATATGGTGGGAAATCTAATGTTAATATTTTTGTGGTAGTTGCATATTGTGCAAATCTAAAAATAAATCATAACCTCCAATAAGAGGTAGAAACTTTTGTCTTTGGGGGTGTTTACTTCCTTACATATTATTTGGATTCCAATATATTTGGCTTCTTGAAAATCATCTTTGGAGGAAAATATTACAATTTACCATATCTACTTGTAGGACCAATCTGGGGAATTATTCAGTGATTGAGTAATAACTTGAAAAGAATTCCTAGTAAGTACACAAACCCACAAAGTCTGACAAAAATAATTTTAAACAACGGAAGGACTAGATATTCTAGACTTCCAGTTTTCAAACCATTTAATGTATTCTGCCTTATCAAACAACAGAAAAGCAATGTTGCTCTATCATATATGGGAGACTCCTTATTCTGCCAGTGAATTGATATTAAAATATATTTGCTTGCTAGTAACCCTTCTTTCCACAAAAGTATTATTTCTTAACAGGAGAAATGTACTCTCAGGTTTACAATATTCCAAAACTTGCCCAAGAAAAATTTGTCAGCTCAAAGCTCTCTGGGAATCAGAATTTAACAGCAATTCTAAGCCTTTATATGGAGGTAGATGTGGCTAACTACAAGGACCTATAATCTTGGGGATCTAATAATAAAATAATTCTCCCATTTCTGCTAAAGGATGTATTTTGGGGAAGATGATTAGGAGATGTCAAAGTCTTGTTATGATACAGGGCTATTTGGATGGATTTTAAAAAAGGGGACTTTTTTAAAAGTGGGATAGAAAATACAGCAAGGTGCAAAGGGATCACAATAAGCAAAAACAAAAAAACACACAATTATTTTACCCAACTGAGTGAACTAGCAATTTCACAGGGACAATGAATCAAAGGACAACACAAAGCAGTTGCAGGAGGGAGCAGTGGTTGCATTCAAACATTCAGTCACTTAAGAAGGCTGTTTTAAGAATGTTTGTTGTGAATAAGTACATTGGGCAAGGGATTATACCCATGCAAAGAAATTAACTATCTTTGGACATGACCCAAATTTCACCTCCTTTTTTTTTTGAAAGAGCACTTTCAGAAACGGGGATATATTGCCACCTATTAAAATTAAACATTTCCCTTTCTTTAGTAGAAGATGGCAACCCATAGTTTTTAGATACTTTTAAGTTTGACACATGGAGTGATCTGGGGCTTAGACTGCATCTAGTCCTATTGAATATTTTATGCAAACTAAAAATGAATTGCTGGGTTTGACTGGTGAGCCCTGAGTTGGTTCTCAGAATGGTTGATGAAACTTGCTACCCTTTGAGCTGGCCTTGATCAGAGATTTTGAAGAAAGAGAGAGAAGCACCTGGATAATTAACAAATCACCCCTTAGGGAGCAGAGTGAAGTGTGAGAGGATGCTACAACAGTTTTTCTCAACCTGAACCAAATACATGAATTTCAACTCACAGGATTCCCAAGTACAGGTAGTCCACAACTTACAACAGTTCATTTAGTGACCATTCAAAGTTACAACGGCTCTGGAAAAAGTGACTTATGACCGTTTTTCACACTTATGACCTTTGCAGCATCCCAATGGTCATATGATCAAAATTCAGATGCTTGGCAACTGATTCACATTTATGACAGTCGCTGTATCACAGGGTCATTCTGACACGCAAAGTCAATGGGGAAGCCAGATTTTTATTTATTTATTTATTTATTTTAATTCCATTTATATCCCGCCCTTCTCCGAAGACTCAGGGCGGCTTACAAGCTTAGCAGTAGCCTTCATTCTATGTATATGCCTGCTTATTAGGGCTTTCACACACACACCCCAAGCGGCATTATTACAAAGTCAGCTTAATTGCCCCCAACAATCTGGGTCCTCATTTTACCTACCTGGGAAGGATGGAAGGCTGAGTCAACCTTGAGCCTGGTGGGATGTGAACCTGCACTAATGGCAGGCAGCTGGTGTTACTTAAGGAGGCATTAGCCCACTGCTCCACCAAGATTCACTTAACAACAGTGTTGCTAACTTAACAACTACAAGAAAGTGGCAAAAAAGTTCGTAAATCAGGGTAAAACTCACTTAACAAATGTTTCACTCAGCAACATAAATTTTGGGTTCAATTGTGATCGTATGTCGAGGACTACCCATTGTATGGTGATAGCTGAGAATTCTGGATCTTGAAGTGCATATATATGGTGATGTTCAGTGTAAGGAAAGCTGCAGTGGACTATCAGTTCTTGCTCTGTATATGTTTTAAAAATTGAACCTTGCTCAATCTACTACTTCATGGTTATAAGCAAAGATTTATCTAGGTCCAGGGCCCTCCAGAATTTTCAGCAATGACCAGCTGGTGGAGAGTTTGGGAGTTGTAATCCACACACCTGGAGAACCCTCAGGTTACAAAAACTTGATTTAGGTTAAAGTGCTAGTTTCTATTCAAGTGCTCAGTGTGAAAGAATAATTGTTATTCACTCAACTAGAGCTGCATTTATATTTTCTTAACTAACTTTGTTCAATTGCAATTAATTTGTAAAAAGACAGAGTAAGTACAGTATTTCTAACAGTAGGGGCTTGAAAAAATATTAGAACATTATTTTTTTTAAAAAAAAAACATACGAAGCATTAAAAAAGGGAGATAATAATTGATACCCTCTTAAGTTGTTGTTGCTCTGTCTGTAGTGAATTATCTGGAACATCCTAAGTGCAAGTAAAATGGGGATCCTTCAAGTATGAGTCACTTTATTTCAACAGAATGTTAACCATATTTCAATTTGCACTTGAATTAATGGATAACTACAAAGCTTTGGAAGTCTTAAAGAGCATGTTTCGCCTATTATAACACATTTTATTAATCAGTGTCTTTCATTAAGAGAGACCCTTCAGCTAAACAGTCATATGTCTATCAGAGGAGGCCAGGGAAAGGATCTTTGCACATAGTAATTGCAAAGAAAGGTGGCTTACCAAGCACATTTAGAGATTCAGAAAAACTGTTTTTTGTTGGGATATTAAAATTAAGGTTAAGGCACTTAAATAAAACAGAAATAGACTAACTGAAGTAGCAAACAGGAGAAAAGAATTCTCATAAAATTCTGAGGGAAAAATACAGGTAGTTCTCCACTTACGAGCACAATGGAGCCCAACCTTTCCATTGCTAAGCAAGACAAAAGTGAATTTTGTCTCATTTTACAACCTTTCTTGCCAAAGTTGTTAAATGAATAATTGCAGCTGTTAGTAACATAGTTAAGTGAATCTGGATTACCCATTTTCTTTGCTTGTCTGAAGGTTATAAAAAGCGATCATATGATCCCAAGATATTGCAACTGTCATAAATACGTGCCAGTTGCCATTTTGATCATGTGACCATGGGGATATTGCAATGGTTGTAGATGTGAAAAATGATCAAAAGTAATTTTTTCATTGTTGTTTAAACTTCAAACGGCCGCTAAATAAATGATTGTAGGTCGAGGACGGCTTGTATTGAGATCTGTATTTGCTGTCCAATGCAATTTATTTTTTTAAAAAATCATTTCATTAGAAGTTATTTTGATGCTCCCTTTTAAAAAATTCAGATTAACTTTTCTTTTGCTCTCAATGAAGCATCAATTTCATTTTCTCCTTTTTTACATAAATACCAATTCAACATTCTAGTCTGTCTTTAAACTGCTAAATAAATTAGCTCTATTCATAGTCACTCATACCTTAGTCATCTCCCTGATAGACTACTGAAACATGTTCTACTGTACAGGAGGCTGCCCTTGATGTCCAGAATGTATGTATATAATCACATTTATGTGACAGCCCATCTCACAATAAAGTGATTCTGGGTGGCACATAACAATTAATTAAAACAATAAATATATAAAATGAATAATTATTAACATACAAAAAACATAAGGCAAAAGAGAGAGTGTGTGTGATAACTATAGTAATGAAGCCATCACAAGGTTTCACTAGTCATCAGGATCCCTCAGTCCCGATGACATAGCCAGATTTTGAGAGGCTTCTAGAAGGTTAACAAGAATGCATCTAACCTCACTTTGAGGGAAGAATGTTTCATAAGATGGGGGCTGCAGCAGAGAAGAACCATTTCTTGGTTTCCACAAGATGTATATTTCTAGCAGATGGGATCTGCAGCATGCGTTCTCTACCACATCTGATGGGATGAGCAGATATAATTAGGGAGAGGTGGTCCCTTGGATAACCTGGATCTATGTCATGAAGAACTTTAAACTTTAAAACCAGAAGCCAATTGACAACTAATGCAGTTCATAGAGCAGAAGTGTAACATGCTGTTCTGAAGACACACATAACTGTCTGTGGTGCTGCGTTCTAGACCATCTGAAGCTTCCAGACACTCTTCAAGGTCAGCCCCATGAAACTGCATTACAATAATCTAACCGGGAAGTGACTGGGACATGAGTAATTGTGAGCAGAGCCTCCCAATTTAGGAAAAGGCATAACTGGCACACAGTTTGAAGCTATGCAAAGGTCCTCCTAGCAATGTTTACCACTTGCTTTTTGAGCAAGAGCCATGAATCCAGGAGGAACCCTATTTGGAAAATCAGGTCTTTCCGAAGCACTACAGGTCACCAAACCCATCTTTGATGGCATAGTCCAGATTTAAAAAGTGGTTTGGAATGCATGTGGGTACATATGTTGCTTCAGTAGGCATCTCCTTAAATCACCCGTACTGTTTCCCATGTTCACTTAATAGCACTTTAAAGAATTAGCAATAGTAAATGGAAGTTGCCTCCATGTAGTCTTTTTTAATCTAGATCACTGATCCTTACTTTGCACATGAGACAAATAGCCCTTCTCAATATACAGTTTAGCTAAAAGCTTTCAATTTTGATATGTCTTCCACTAATGCAATCATTTTTGATATGTGCTTGCCTTGAACAGAATTCACTTTTTTTGTTTGTTTGTTTATCTAATTTATAATTGTGACTGGTTTTAACTGGCTGTTGCTTTTGGCAGCTTTATATAAATCATAAACCTCATTTTTTTGGTTCTTCTGGAAAAAATGAAATGTGGAAGAGAAAATATTTAATAAATCATATAATTAAATTTAAATAGGAAATGTGTACTTAATACTGCATTACTGTCAACATATCTTTAAATATGTTCATTTGTGACTGGATTATCAGACAGTATTCATGAAAATCCATAGTTACTATGGATTTTAAGGTCTCCAAGACAGAGATGCAAAATAAACTTCATTTAGAGTTGATTTGAATGATCCAGCAACTAATATTAATATTTTCATTCAGATATTATAGTGCACAGAATCTCAAATTAAATTACATTATTAGTCTACTTATCCTATCCAGATATTTCATCAGAAGCACAATTAAACAATTTAATATTTCTGCAGTATCTTCAACCAAAGCATTCAACTGTGCCCATATCAAATATATACCTTTTGTCAAGCATCTGCAATTAGATGAACTCAAATGGACTGCTTTTGACAAAAAAAGTTGAGCATGTGCTCTATGACATTTCCCACTGAATTTCCAATTTAGTTTTCCACTAAGGCTGCTGATGTTGGCAGACCTGCTAACAAAATCTGTGTGGTAAAGACAGAAAATTGAAACCCAAGACCAGCCTTGCCAATCCACCATATATACAAAAGAGCTTAGCTTCCAGCATCGGATCACTATTTTGAAGGGGCAGCTAAGAGGTTACATACAAAAGAGATTTGTGTGCCAAACTGCAGTCCAGATTTTGGAATGGAAATGGAAGTATTATTTCAATGTACTGTATTTGTATATTTATTTAGATTGGCTTTGGCTGTATATAAAGACTGTCAAAGGTACAATTTTCAGTGATGGTCTTGAAAAATCAGAATGCCCTTGAAAACCATTCAGAAACTGCAGCAACTCTAAATATAGTGACCACATTCTTGAGTTTCCTAAAATAAGTAGTCCAAAAACAGATTGATCTGGCTGCTCAGATCAAATTTTGCCCTTACTGAAAAATCTTTTTTAACTTTATCATTTGTCTGTGCGTAATCCAAGGTGGGAGTTTGGCAGAAAGCAAACAAACATTGCATAAATCAATTTTAACTTATTTCTCCCTTTATGTGAAAGGAAGAAATTATGTGATTTTTCCTTAGAAAAGTATTCTACAGAGCTTCCTATTGCTGGAAGAGATCAATCTAGCTTCATGTAAAAAGCATAACTTAAACAAAAGACATTTCCTAAGAGATAACTCAGGGCACAAACCATCTGAAGATTTAAGATTATCAAATTCTAGACTAGCTTTGATGGTTAGTGACTTTCAGAGTGAACCACCTTTATGTAAATTGCATGCATGGAATACACAAACTTATTACTGAATGTCGGATATATTATTGTAGTAACTTTTGAAAATAATATCAAATCATTTCACTATAATGACGCTCAAACCTCAGTTACAAAAAATAGAATCGTAGACATTATGGTTAAAATACTGTAGAAAGTCTATTTAGGATTTGGCAGGAGGTGGTGAGGTCTAAATGCAAAGAAGTAAAGCCAGGAAGTACATGATTAGGATGGTAGAACAGTATAACATGCAAGATAGAGGGGAAAAATTAAAGAAAATCCAAAAATAAGAGAATGAGATAGGATATTTATGTTTCTTAAGATTGCACAAGGAATGCCTAGCTTCAAAATGTTTTTTTTTTTTCAAACTTTACAGGTGTTTGGTATCCAAAGTTTTAGAAAAGCTTCAGTGTAGAAGAAAAAAGAAAGAGTTATAAAACTGACATTCTGACTTTAGATGTTACAATATGTCATAATTAATAGGTTCAAAATGTTGGTTTCTCCAATTTGGAACAGTTTATTGTGTTCCAAGTCTAAAGTTATTCTCTGTTTCAGGGTACAAGAAAGAGCTCAACTTTGTATAATTTGCATTCATAAGTCTATTTATAGAGTAACATTTTAAAATGTTAATTGCTTATATCTCAGCAATTCATATTTCTTTTACAACCTTTGCTCACTTAAATTACATCTCAATGCCTCTCATAGGCCTCAGAAATTATACACACACACACACACACACACACACACACACACACACAAGGTAATGTCTGATATCTATAACATGGTCACTGTGGGTTCAGAGAGGAAGAAAACAATTCAGAGGCATATTATGCTTTCTAAATAATGATAAAGATAGAATAGCAAACAGTAGGGTATGAACAAATACTTCTCAAAGAATCGTAAACTTCAACAAGAACAAGAGACATTGATCTCCATACTCCTATTATCATGGCTGCCTAATTAAGTTATAATTTTCAATATTAATTGTTAAAGACTTCTCTGAAGAAGAGGAATATTCTTTGCTGAACCTCTTAACGTCAAAGAGAACAAAACAATCATACTTCTCCATATATTTTTAGAGTTTGACAACATACTAATTGTTGTTTGTTAGATTAATATCCCTCTTTTCTCCATGGCCCAAGTTGACTTTTAAGAGAATGTCCTCTCCTCGCCACTCATGTGAGGTAGATGAGGTTGGCAGAAAGTGACTGGCTCAAAGTACTAGTCCAATATCTCAACTGCTCACAACTTAGTATGATGATGTTGATAATTTTTATCAATTTTATGCTAAAGAGCTAGCAAGTTTCTTACATGGTGGTAAAGAGCAAAAAGAAATTGTACTTTTCTATTACCAGCTATGCTTTTATTCTTAGATTTCTTACTTGCTCCTACTTAGGTATCTACTTATTTAAATCCAAAATTGGCAGCTGAATTAAAGAGACAAACTAGGACTAAAATGCAAAATAATATACATCTGTTTCCAATGTGTGTTGCACATATCCTGAAATTTTACATAGAGGATAAAAACTGTGATAGCCTGGACTCAGTCCTAAAAGTTATTGGGTGGCCTTGGGAAGAAGTCTCTCTTTCACAGCCCCTTGTCACATAGTAGGTCTGAAGATAAATGAAATAAGATTGTAAAGCTTTTTGTCTCTGAGAGGGCCAATAAAAATGATAAATAATCATGGTCATTATTCTTTCAGAATCCTTAAGTTCTCATCCGACTTCTGGCTATTAATTGATTGAAGGATAATTCACATTACTTTCCTAGAGCTACCAAAAAGTAAGTCTTGGATTATCAGTCAGTGAAAAGCATACATTTTGTGATAATTGACGTAAAGAGAACATAATTCAGTAACCATGTGAGGACCAAACTAAATGTGATGGTGGGGTGCTCTTTCATACACTTTTGAAAGTAGGGGAATACATTGAGAGAGAGAGAGAGAGAGAGAGAGAGAGAGAGAGAGAGAGAGAGAGAGAGAGAGAGAGAGAGAGAGAGAGAGAGAGAGAGACCAGGGATATTTAACATGTGCATAGGTAAAGTATAGAAAGAAAACCAGAAATATAAATTATTTATTAAAAATCATTCAATTTAATTAGTTTAAGGGATGCATATTTTCTATATTTCTATAGTCCACCTGATAACCTGTGCTGTCCCTTATGGATCTTGACCTTTAAACTGGACACGGAATGCACAGATTTGAAATATAACTGGTAATTGTAACCCACTTGGTTATGTTTTCAGAGGCACATCCTTAACTAGCAGAGAAACGGGTTTAACACTGATTGGCAAAAAAAAAACAACATTGGAGCAGAAGCAACTTTTAACTACCTGCCAATTTCCCCTTTGACTCCTTCCTTCCTTCCTTCCTTCCTTCCTTCCTTCCTTCCTTCCTTCCTTCCTCCCTCCTTCCCTCCCACCCTCCCTCTCTCTCTCTCCCTCTGTACCTCTCAGCCTCCCTCCCTCCCTCCTTCATTCCATCCTCAGCCAGCAGGTAAGTGTCTGCTGCCAGGCAAGGGAGAGAGTGTATGAGTGGCCAACACAATGGAAGCACAGAGACTGGCAGATAGTGTGCAGATGGGAGGGGATTTACTGAACTTTCAACTTTTCCTGCAAGGTTCCCCTTTGACCTTTTCCCTGTAAGCAATGACTTTGCGAGTGGCAAGGTGGCAAGGAGTGTTGGCAATTATATCATTTCCTTCTGGCTTCCCCATTGACTTGTGGGAAGGTGTCAAGGACTGTTGAAGATAAGGATCACTTGACTGCAGCTGACCACAGCAGTGAAGCTGAATAGCAGCAGCAAAACAATGTTGTAGCTTCAACAACTTTTCCCAGTTTTAATCCCATGTTAGTCATGTGGCCAAGCATTCTGTAAGTTAGCCTATTTGACTACCTTGATTCAATAGCTGTTGCCATATACCTTCCAATTTTGTCAATTCCTGTAAATTTCCTGTAATTTTTTACAAGTGGGAAGAGGGAGTTTCCCTTGAGTTTCCTAATACCATCTTAATGAAAAATGCATATCTGACATTGTTAGTTCCACCACAGAAAGGCATGGCATATTAAAATATAAGTAAATAAAGTTTTCCAGTTTCTTTCCATAATGAAGTGCATCCATTTCATCAATAGTTAATGGTTGTTAATTTCACCAAAAAGTAATTAAAATCTTCAACTTGAATCCAAAATGGCCCCATGGTACCATATCTAAACTGTTGACAAAAACAAGGGAAATCCACAACCTCACAAAGTCTTTTGCTATTTGGGTGACATACTGATTACCAAAATAAAACATAAATCACTATGTTTCTCAAAGGAATTATGACTTCTTCCCAACATTGATGGTAACTTTCATTAGATTCTGTCTCCCCTTCCCTATGCTTCATATTCACACAATTTGAACTTTGTCAGATTCCAGCCTTTGACATCAATTCTTTAACACTTCAGATATTGCTTAGATTTTTTTCCTGGCAATCTATTACACACAGAAACATACACATACAGAGGCAGACAGACAGACACACAGAGAGAATAAAAATCTAATAACAATAACAAATTATTAACCAAGTGTTTCATAGATGCAGCTAATAAAATTGCCAGTTGCCAATTGCATATTAGAAGAACACTGCCAATTGTATGTTTCAATGTCCTTTCCAGAGGGAAGAGGCAATAATCCAATCGAATCCAATCATCTAGGAAAAGTAGAATGCTACAGTGTGTGTGTGTATATATATATATACATACATGTATGTGTGTGTGTGTTTCCCTATTTAAAAAAAAAGAAAATAAATTGGACTAGTGACCTACACGAATTATTTACGCACTGTCAAGCAAGACACAGTATGTATCAAAATACCATCACAATTATTTTTATTTTTAATGTTACTTCTTACAAGTCACAATAACTTTATCTGATGTGAATACATTTGTATGGCAATATGTAATACAATTTTTTTTTGAAAAGTGGATCTCTGATGTGCATTGTTGCTATATACCCACATGGCATCCCAATTGGGGCATATGGTTGGGCGATATGCATTCATAAGGTAGCAATCAGACTAATTAGACTGTGCCTTTAATAAATATGTATTTGAAAAAAATATTTTTCTGGTATTTGCATATACATTTGGTTCAGTGGAGGAGCAAGTATATGACAAAAAATCATGAATCTGTCCATGCATTTGGGCAATTTTCTTGGAAAAATTAGGTGTTAATTTTTAGAAACAATTATCATCCTGACCTTGATGATTAAATATGATAATTAAAAGACGTTTTGAGTAATATGTTTTATATCATAAACATTCCTTTCTGATCTAGTCACTGAAAAAAACATTTTAGTACAGCAAGGGGTATTTTTTCAATATGATTAGCAAGCCATCTGTTGACATTTTAGTGCAATCTCTTGAAAGATCCCAGCTTATTGCTTCAGCTTTAGCAAAGAAAGAACCTAAAATAGTAATGCCTTTTGCAGTTCCATCAAAAGAAGGTGATTTGGAAAGGGCAGGTGTTTGAGAACAATTAAGAAGATATTTAGAGGTTTTGCAAAATTTTCCTAATGAAACCAGAAGGTAAGGAAAATTCACCAAGGCTTGTGTCTTTATTTGATCCCTTAGGCTAGTTAAAGAAGACCTTTAAAAGTAAATGAAGCTTTGTTGCCAGCTTTGAATGGGATTGCCACTCAAATTCTGGCCAACATGAAATGGAAAATGCACCTGCTAAATGAAGTAACTTAGGAACTCAGAAGAAGCATATAAGCATATAATATCTTATGCTAAATCAAACCCTTCTACTCCAGTATTGACTATTCTAAATGGTGATAGTTCTCTGTCAATTTTTCATGTGCATCCATTACTATTTAGGCTTCTCATTTACAAACAGTTCCATTCATGGAGAAAGTCAAAGCATTCCAGATGTTGAACTTGGATGTCTCTACTTGGACTCTTGTTGTATTACATCAAATTTGGGAAGAGGAAGTCCAACTGATTCTAAGAGGTGAATTTCTTTTTTTCAAGAATGACAGTAGCATCTGCTTTGAAACAACCAGTAATTAGGCTGTTCCTGAAGGAAACCTAAGCTAGTTCCAGAAGTAGCCATTAAATATAGGTTGATTGCCCCATTCCTTGGCAAATTAACAATCATTTGAAGTCACTTTTAAGATAATGTTCATTGTACATTTCAATCCATTTAGGCTTGCATACCAGCACTGAACTACAGCAATTCTTATAATTGAATAATTACATAAGGCTGAAGGATTATTGTGCATGGATATTACTCACAAGTCTATTTTATTCCCTATGCTGATTAGCATTTACATGAAGCTAATGGTGTAAGTCAGACATGTCAAACTCACGACATCACGTAATGTATCGGGAGTTTTGCCATTGCCGGCAATGGGGTGGGTGCGGCTTCTGGATGATGTGTCCAGCCCGCAGGCTGGCAGTTTGACACCCCTGGTGTAAGTCATTTAGTAATTTGGACAGAGATCTCACCAATGTGTGGGTGACATACACTACCACTCTTTTCTTCTTAAGTAGTTGGTATTCTAACTAGTCCTAAGTACAATAGTAATTCAGATAAAGACCAAGACATTTATATTCAATCTAGATAAAAACAAAAAGTTCTGTTAACAGGGTTATCAGGCAGTTGATCAATATTCAACCAGTTTTGGTGAAGAGTACATTCTTTCTCAAGAATATCAATTACTTTAATAATTTGCCATAAGGCACACATGCCTTATGCCAAATAATAATAATAATCAGTGGAGGGATTCAGCCAGTTCACACCACTTCAGCAGAACCGGTAGCTAATTTTTTTGTTGCCCAGGCCCAGAATGGACTTCCAGAAGCAGCATCCACCCAGAGAATCGGTTGTTCACATATTTGAATCCCACCACTGCAAATAATAGTAAGATGAACAGAGATAGATTTCCTATAGTTATTCATATTTTGTTCATCTCCCAGTTGGGGGAAATAAATGAATACATTTACTACCACTTCATTTTTAAATTGAAGCATAAAGACCTTACAATAGTATCTTATCTTTATGTAGCTGAGCTCCTGAAAAACACTCCATTTAAGCCTTTAGAAACTACCTAGAACTGACATATGAAACTCGCAACATCATGTGACGTCGCGCAATGTATCTGGACAGTTTTGCCATTACCAGCAATGGAGTGGGTGCGGTTTCCAGATGATGCATCTGGCCCGCAGGCTGGCAGTTTGACACCCCTGACCTAGAAGCTTCAAACTGGCCCCAAATAAAGTGGCTCAGGTACTGAGCACATAATATTTGTATTCTGGCTGCTGTATTAGCTCCCTCTTTGCTTCTGAGTGCAGTGTTAACCTTTAAAACCTAAGTAACCTTGGTACCAAGTATGTCAGACCACTTTGAGCTGGATTTGACCTGCTTGTTGTTGTTAGTTGCGAAGTCGTGTCCGACCCATCGCGACCCTATGGACAATGTTCCTCCAGGCTTTCCTGTCCTCTGCCATCTTCTGGGCTCCATTTAAGCTCACGCCTACTGCTTCAGTGACTCCATCCAGCCACCTCATTCTCTGTCGTCCCCTTCTTCTATTGCCCTCAATCTTTCCCAGCATTAGGCTCTTCTCCAGTGAGTCCTTCCTCCTCATTAGGTGGCCAAAGTATTTGAGTTTTAGCTTCAGGATCTGGCCTTCTAAAGAGCAGTCAGGGTTGATCTCCTCTAGGACTGACCGGTTTGATCGCCTTGCAGTCCAAGGAACTCGCAGGAGTCTTCTCCAGCACCATAGTTCAAAGGCTTCAATTCTTTGGCGCTCAGCCTTTCTTATGGTCCAACTTTCACTGCCATACATTGCAACTGGGAAGACCATAGCCTTGACTATACGCACTTTTGTTGACAGGGTGATGTCTCTGCTTTTTAGTGTGCTGTCTAGATTTGCCATGGCTTTCCTCCCCAGGAGCAAGCGTCTTTTAATTTCTTGGCTGCAGTCCCCATCTGCAGTGATCTAGGAGCCCAGGAAAATAAAATCTGTCACTACCTCCATTTCTTCCCCATCTATTTGCCAGGAATTGAGAGGGCCGGATGCCATGATCTTGGTTTTCTTAATGTTTAGTTTCAACCCAACTTTTGCACTCTCCTTCTTCACTCGCAACAAGAGACTCTTCAGTTCCTCTTCACTTTCTGCCATTAGAGTGGTATCATCTGCGTATCTTAGGTTGTTGATATTTCTTCCAGCAATCTTAATTCCAACTTTTGATTCATCTAGCCCTGCCTTTCTCATGATGTGCTCTGCATATAAGTTAAATAGGCAAGGCGACAGTATACAGCCTTGCCGGACTCCTTTCCCAATTTGGAACCAATCAGTGGTTCCGTGTCCAGTTCTCACTGTTGCTTCTTGGCCCGCATATAGGTTTCTCAAGAGACAAATAAGATGTTCTGGTACTCCCATCTCTTTAAGAACTTGCCAGAGTTTGTTATGATCCACACAATCAAAGGCTTTAGCATAGTCAATGAAGCAGAAGTAGATGTTTTTCTGGAACTCTCTAGCTTTCTCCATGATCCAGCGTATGTTGGCAATTTGATCTCTAGTTCCTCTGCCTCTTCGAAATCCTGCCTGTACTTCTGGTAGTTCTCGATCCACATACTGCTGGAGTCTAGCTTGTAGGATTTTAAGCATAACTTTACTAGCATGAGAAATGAGTGCAATGGTGCGATAGTTTGAACATTCTTTGGCACTGCCTTTCTTTGGAATTGGAATGTAAACTGATCTTTTCCAATCCTGTGGCCACTGTTGAGTTTTCCAAATTTGCTGGCAAATTGAGTGTAGCACTTTTACTGCATCGTCTTTTAAGATTTTGAATAGCTCAGCTGGAATACTGTCACCTCCACTAGCTTTGTTGTTGCTCAGTTTTCTAAGGCCCACTTCACTTCACATTCTAGGATGTCTGGCTCGAGGTCAGTGACCACCTCATTGTGATTATCAGGGACGTTAAGCTCATTCTTGTATAGTTCTTCTGTGTAATTTTGCCATCTCTTCTTAATCTCTTCTGCCTCTGTTAGGTCCCTGCCATTTTGGTCCTTTATCATGCCCATTTTTGCATTGAACGTTCCCTTCATCTCTCCAATTTTCTTGAAAAGATCTCTGGTCCTCCCTATTCTATTGTTTTCTTCTATTTCTTTGCACTGTTCATTTAAGAAGGCATTCTTATCTCTTCTAGCTATTCTCTGGAATTCTGCATTCAATTGGGCGTATCTTTCTTTTTCTCCCTTGCCTTTTGCTTCCCTCCTTTCCTCAGCTATTTGCAAAGCTTCCTCAGACAGCCATTTTGCTTTCTTGCATTTCTTTTTCTTTGGGATGGTTTTGGTTGCTACCTCTTGTACAATGTTGCGAACCTCTGTCCATAGTTCTTCAGGCACCCTGTCTATCAGATCTAATTCCTTAAATCTATTTGTCACCTCTACTGTATATTCAACGGGGATATGATTTAATTCATACCTGACTGGCCTGGTGCTTTTCCCTACTTTCTTCAGTTTAAGCCTAAACTTTGCAACAAGAAGCTCATGGTCTGAGCCACAGTCAGCTCCTGGTCTTGTTTTTACTGACTGTATAGAGCTTCTCCATCTTTGGCTGCAGAGCATATAGTCAATCTGATTTCTGTGTTGACCGTCTGGTGATGTCCATGTGTAGAGCCGTCTCTTGGGTTGTTGGAAAAGAGTGTTTGCTATGACCATCGTATTCTCTTGACAAAATTCTATCAGCCTGTGCCCTGCTTCATTTTGTACTCCAAGGCCAAACTTGCCTGTTATTCCGGTTATCTTTTGGCTTCCTACTTTAGCATTCCAATCCCCCATGATGATAAGGACATCATTTTTTGGTGTTAGTTCTATAAGGTGCTGTAGGGCTTCATAGAACCGGTCAATTTCATCCTCTTCAGCACCGGTGGTTGGGGCATAGACTTGGACTACTGTGATATTGAATGGTTTGCCTTGGATTCGAACTGAGATCATTCTGTCATTTTGAGGATTGTATCCCAGTATTGCTTTTCCTACTCTTTTATTGACTATGAAGGCTACTCCATTTCTTCTGAGGGATTCTTGCCCGCAGTAGTATACCTGATGGTCATCTGAATTAAATTCACCCATTCCTGTCCATTTTATCTCGCTGATACCTAAGATGTCAATGTTCAGTCTTGTCATCTCTTGTTTGACCACGTCCAGCTTGCCTTGATTCATGGATCTTACATTCCAGGTTCCTATGGAGAAAAAATCTTTACAGCATCGGACTTTCCTTTCACCACCAGACATATCCACAGCTGAGCGTCCTTTCGGCTTTGGCCCAGTCGCTTCATTCTTTCTGGCGCTACTAGTACTAGCCCTCTGCTCTTCCCCAGTAGCATATTGGACGCCTTCCGACCTGAGGGGCTCATCTTCCAGCGTCATATCGTTTTGCCTTTTGGTACTGTCCATAGGGTTTTCATGGCAAAGATACTGGAGTGGGTTGCCAGTAATCCATGAAGGGGCTGCTAAAGAGCACCTAACTCCAGAGAGTGAGAGAGATGGAGATTCACAAACAAATTTCCTTGGTGATTGCATATACACAAATTTGCACCCCATAAATTTGACCTGCCTGAATACTGTTAGTGGACAGAATATGTATAATTTAGTTTGAGTCTGTAATAAAAATGAAAAATATGTGAGATTCATATTCTAATTACAAATTTGGAAATATATTCAGTAATTTAAGATCAAAATAAGGGAAGGTGACAATATCAAGGAAAAGGGTATAGTGACAGGAATATTGGGGGACCTAAAGTAGTTCCTTTCTGAAATGCTTAACCTAAATACATTTTAAAGTTTTCTCTAAAACTATTTTTTCTTCCATTCAATCATGTTCAATTCTTGGAGATGAAATTCTTGCTACAAATATTTGGTGGAAGCAGCATGTCTAAAAATGCATTCACTGATTTCCTCATAAATTGCCCCAAGCAGTTTGATGTCTGATATTGTCCAAGAGACTCCTAAAGGCTTATTATAGCTTGAGGGCTAATTTCATCTCCTCAAGCCATGCTATTAGCATTCAACCATCACACCTGGTGGAGAAAATTGTCCCTTGAGCTTCCCATCATCATCCTGCAGACATCTGCTGATTCAGAATGTCCACTTTTACTCACCTAAGTGGGCAGCATATGATTGGTAATTTGAAAGCTAAATGCTGCCTATCTCGTTTAAATATTAGTTAACCCTCCTTTTCTCCCCCTCTCTGTTTTTTCATTCTTTCTAAACAGCTTCAGCGGACAAGAAGCTGCTCCTTAGATGCCACAGCTTGCTTGATTGAAGTGGGCTAGACAATTGCATCCTTTCAAAGTTCTCTTCTATTTACAAACCAGAATGGCAGGATGCAACATCAAAAAAAAGTTCTCTTGCTTACGCAACACACAGCAGAAAGCAAGCACTAAAGACACCCACGCCCACCCATGCACCCCTACAGCAAAGCTGTACTGTCTTACCTTCCCAGCATTGGTAAGATCTGATTATATTTATCTGTCCAAGTTAATGAGCATTTCAGATTATCTTTGACTAATTAATGTTTATTTATTCCTGATCACTCTGGTAATTGAAGGCACCTGGATGAAATAGGATTGAAAGAAATCTTAGCTGGTCTGGGTCAAAGGAGGTGAAAAGACTTTGAAAAAGATGATGAGTTATTCCAACCGTTAGAGTTTTAACTCTTCCTGAGTTTCACTTTGATGACTCAAGCATATGAACCTGGTCTTACATCTGGATTTAGGAATTCTTTAAAAAGCAGCTGTAAACATATTATTGAGCACGAGATATCATATCCCAGTGACACTGAACTCCAAGATACATTGAGGCAATTTCAACAGGAGCTTAATTTGAAGGTTCCTGCAGATTTGGGATAAGCAATCAAAAGAAATATGTAATTTCAAAGTTTATTCTGATGTTTTCAGGGAATAGAGTCACACACTTATACACTGGAACAAAAATATTTGGTCTTTTTCTAAAGATGTTTTCAATACTGAACGATACCTTCATTTTTAGCAACATTTGGTGAAGGCTTCAAAAGTGTTTGCTTTGAAATAAGCATTGGATCTCACTCTGAACTGACCTTGTTACATAGCTCAAACTGTTTACTGACAAACATTATGACATCATTCTTTGCACTATGCAAGACCCAACTATTTGTATTTGCTGATGCAAAAAAGTACCGTATTTTTCCATGTACAAGACACTATTTTTTCCTGCAAACACCCTGTTCAAAAATCAGGTGCGTCATATACAAGTCCAGTGTCTTATACATGGAAAAATAATGGTAACCTCCACAGCCCAGGGCTTACCTGTGTGGGTTGCCATGCAACCTGGTACCACTAACAGGAGTGGAGAGCGGGCAAGATCGTTGGCTGGGTGAACTTTCAGATTTGCCAGCTCAGCTGTTCAGCACTCCGTCGAACAGCTGATTGGCGCAGAGAAACTTGCATGCCAGAGCGTCTTATACAAGGGTGCATCTTGTAGACAGAAAAATATGGTATATAAAGATTGCTTTGGGAAAACAATGGATTAGAATTGCATCTGCTATGAAAAACAGTATCAGTAAATTTTGGGATTTTTCCCCCCCCTTGAAATTAAAATTTCTAACATGGAATGCTGGAGATACATGACAAGCATAGGTATGATTAAGCAAATGTATTTCTTTCCTTCCTTTCCAAATCATGATTTTGGAACTGTTTAGCTGAGATTTAGGTCTACAGTGAATGTCTGGTTATGGTCTCAATATTGGATGTGGCCTTGTAAACACTGAATGTTTCTTATATCTGTCCTTAAAAGCTCACAGTTCAACTTGTTTACCCTTTCCTATGTGCATGTTGATTCAGCAACTTATTCTTCTACCATCCTCCATCACTAAAGGTAAAGGTAAAGGTTCCCCCGCACATGCGTGCTAGTCGTTTACAACTTTAGGGGCCAGTGCTCATCTCTATTTCAAAGCCGAAGAGCCAGCGCTTGTCCGAGGACATCTCCGTGGTCATGTGGCCGGCATGACTTGATGCCAAAGGCGCACGGAAAGCTCTTACCTTCCCACCATAGTGGTCCCTATTTTTCTACTTGCATTTTTACGTGCTTTCAAACTGCTAGGTTGGCAGAAGCTGGGACGAGTAACAGGTGCTCACTCTGTTATGCGGTACTCAGGATTCGACCTGCCAAACTGCTGACCATCTGATCGACAAGCTCAGCGTCCTAACCCACTGATCCACCATGTCCCTATTGCTTAGAGAGGGCTATAAAGCATTGTCAAGAGGTATATAAGTTTACAGTAAGTGCTATTGCTATTGCTAGGTGACCACATCCCTAAATTTTCTGTATCTCAGCTTTTAAAGACTTTCTCTCTTCCTTTTCTCTTTTTCTCTCTCTACCCCCTCCCTGATTTTAAGTTGGCTAGAAGCCTGACTTTAATAGAATTGAGTGAGAAAACAAAAATAGCACTAGATCTGAAGAAACAAATTTGGAACAGGGCCATTCCATCCGTTTAGCTTCTCCTTTCCCTCAAGTATTTCTATTAAACTAGTCATTATAAGGTTATTACCAGAGGTATCTTCAAACCCACTCTGGAAAGCAAATTGAGCCTTTGGTTGATGGCATCACTGCGGTCTGGATTGTTGGAAAGCCCCCAGTGATGCACTAATGATCGGCAGCGCTACACATCAATCAACTTTCTTCCTGTATCAGTCTGAAGCCATCTCCAATAATTCTCAGTCCATTGGTATGGAACCTTAAGAACTTGTGCCTAGGTCTCATTGTTTTCATTATTCTTCCTCATTTGAGATGGGGAGAACTTCATTCAGTTTACATTTTTAAGCAAAGAGCTTATTTTGTGTTCTCTGAATAAATGCAAGGATGAAAGCACGTAAATCTTTTGGACTATGTATTTCTATGAATTTTGTAATGTAGTTCTCAGTTCCAATAATGCATGTAAAATACATATCTTGAGGAAATTGCATACAAAATGGTTATTTTAGAAAAAAATGTGTTAAAATGGTTTCATAAGGGAAATGAATATGAAAATAAATGAGTATTTGAATTCACAGATTGATACAGAAATAGGGCTTTTATTATTTTAAAAAATGTAAAACTGCCAGGGACCAGAAATAGACTGAATTATCCTTCTATGGATTGGGTATACGTATGTCTTTCATACATTAAGATTGCACATAAGAACTGTTTTATTTTTACTAATGCTAGATAAGCTTTTTAGCTGAAGAGCAAGAAAAAAATATGAACAATAGGTACTGGTATTGCCTCTGCATTCTTCATCTTGCAAAGCCACAGCTAGGCATGCAGGAATCCCTGATAACAGCTTTCATGAGGGAAAATTGCTCTCATAAGATAATTAGAAGAGGTGCATCAGAGTTTTGCTGCAGAACCATCAAGTCCAAAGTGGTGGTAAATGTAGATGAGATTACCGGTGTAAAGCCAGAGTAGAATATTTAGGGCAACATCTCTAGCCAGCTAAAAACAGCAAGTTTCTAACCCAGCTTTAATTTAAGGCACAGTAAGAATGACAATGCTTCAAAGTTTCAAAGAGGGTCACATTTTTCAGGCTGCTACAACCTCTCTCAGTTATCTCTTCCTGTTTCTGGGTGTCTCTCAGCTCTATTTTCCCAAACGCACTGCTTAGACAAAGAAAGAAGAAAGTGGTAGCATATATCAGAAGCAACTGTGGTTGAAATGACATTGTCATGAGGGGGGCCCCTCCCCATGACATATACACAATTTCAGATGGTTTGAGAGATTTTAAATACAAGGGATAAAGAATATGCATTTAAATATAGGGTTATTATACAGAATTATTGTCTATTAAGATTACTGTTTATTTCAGCATAAAAACGTGGTACTAACAGGACAAGCTTCTTGTTTCACAAATGACATAAATAACTAATGTCAGTATTGAAAATTTCCTGCAAAAAGAGGTTAATGACTTAGACACCACAAATAATTCCTCATCAGCTTATAATCACTGTGGAAATTCAGAAACTTCAATAGTAGCTGCATCAAATAGATGGAATAGATCACTCTTGAGTTAACTAAACTGCCAAGAACATTCTGAGGTCAATCAAACTTCACTTTTAATTTTGGAAAATTACATTTCATGAGTTAAAGGATCAATATTATATCTCCAACCCAATAATTCCATATTGAAAATATGAAAGTGATGCCTGCATGAAACCAGTATTTACCAGGATTTTAATTCTGAAGTTTCTTATTCCAGCAACAGGCCATATTAGGATAAATGGAGGAAAGTGTGGAAGATTAAATTCATGTTCCCAATAGGTAATTCTAATTTTCACAATGAAAATATTGTCTCATGCCTTTGCTGAGATCTGTACTTAATATTCTATAAACCTGTTTACATTGACTTACTCAATTTTCCCTCTTTTCCCAGCACTATTGCCTAGTGCAATGTGATAAAAAAATTCTTTTTGAAGAATAAAGCATGTCATGTTCATATTTAGCACAGATCAAAGACTTATAGTATCTAAGAGATAAGTTGTTAGAGTTCTTGAACAACATAATTTTAGCCAATTGTTGCTTTATTTCTTTTAGCTTTCGTTTGCTTGCTTGTTTATTCCTTCAAGTCAGTATTGACTCCTGGTGACTACCCTGCAGGGCTTTTTTTGGCAAAGTTTTTAGAAAACACTTGTCCTTGAGTTGTGAAAGAGAGAGAGAGAGACAGAGAGAGCGCAGCTGGCCCAAGGTCCTCAGGTGGGTCTAGAACGGATAGTCTCCCAGTTTCTAACCTTACCCACCACACCACACTGACTTTCTTGTTTAAGCTTATATGTGTAGAGAATCTTCATTGTCATCATCTAAAGAAACTTATAATAATTTGATCTCAAATAAATGCCACGTTAATACTTTCCCATCATAACTGAAGAAAACATGGTACAGGTAGTTCTCAACTTATGATCACAATTGAGCCCAAAGTTTCTGTTGCTAAGTGAGACATTTGTTAAATGAGTTTTGCCCCATTTTATGACCTTTCTTGCCACAGTTGTTAAGTGAATCATTAAAGTTGTTAAATTAGTAACATGGTTGTTAAGTGAATTTGGCTTCCCCATTGACTTTGCTTGTCGGAAGGTTGCAAAAGCTGATCGCATGACCCCCAGACACTGCAACTGTCATAAATATGAAAGCCTCTGAATTTTGATTGCATGACAATGCTGCAATGGTCGTAAGTATGAAAAACAGTCATAAGTCACTTTTTTCAGTGACGTTGTAACTTTGAATGGTCACTAAATGAACATATACAGGTCGAGGACAACCTGTATATTACTTTTCTCCTATTTTGAACGTATCTAAAGAAGCACTTTTCAGCGTTTGTTCTTTTTGTGTTTGCTTTCCTGACAACCCACTCTCACTGCTCATTGGAACAATTGTTCTTTTATTATCTCCTCAAATATATTGCACCTCTTATCCTTCTTAAGCTTCTTTCTTTTTGTTATCTTCTACTGCCATAGAAACCACTTAGTATTCTGGGTTTATTAAAATCAACTTTTTTTTTTCAAAATATGCATGCAATGAAGCTTGACGTTTGTTTGTTTTTTTTAAATCAAGAACTTCAGAATTATCTAGTTTCCCCCAATGTTCCTACTATATCTACTACCTCCCATTTACTTTTTCAGTGCTTAAAGCCTTTTTTTTTTGAGGTCCTTATTTTAAGGCTTTTGTCTCAGCCACATCAGATTTAATTTAAAACCATCATGACTGGCTTTGGTTAAGCACATTTTTACTGGTCCTTCTGGAGTGCAGATCATCCCAAGCCAGCAGTCTATCATTCAGTTCATATTTCTCCAAACTGTATTTCTTCCACTGACAATAACTTAGTGGTTGTTAGCTATTAATTTGCTGTCTTTCTGAATAGTGAATTGATCTGATTCACATCTTTGGAATGTTGTCATCCACTGTTTTTTTGCACTTTGCAAACACTATGCCCTACTGGTTTAATGAAATAAGATTATTTTTTTTATTTATTAAGAAACTTATTATTTTCAGTCAGTATAGGAACACAGTTGGATTGCTTTTTCTCTTTCTGAACAATATGCAGAGTTCGTCTGGAATTCTTACAGACCTTGGTATGCCTATTTTGCCCTTCTTCCCATTCCCATATTTTGTACAAATGGGGATGAGGGAGAGGAAAGAACCATTACCATATCCATAACCAGTTACCTGTAGAGCTCAGGACTGCCCCTGATCTTCGTTCGTTCCGCCGGGACCTGAAGACCTGGCTCTTTGTGCTTTCTGGCCAGGACTGAGAATTTTAATTTTAACTTATTGTAATTGGGTTTTAATTGGAGCTATAGGTGTTTTATATTTTACTCAAGGATAATTTAATTATTTTAATTGTTATTAACTTTTTGCATTTGTATTGTTATTTTAATTACCTTGTGAATGCCCTGAGTCCCATGGGAGAAGGGTGGTATATAAGTTCAATAAATAAATAAATAAATAAATAAATAAATAAATAAATAAATAAATAAATAAATAAATAAATAATTTCAAAGCCCTACCAAAAGCCAGTAGGATTGTGACTAGTCAAACCTCTGGAGAAGTGGAAATCCATAGAAAAGGTTTCATGAAAGAGAAGGAATGCCTCCTGTGTCTCACCTAGACATGTTTTCTAACAAGGAGCCTGAAGCTGGATCTCATAGCATAATATTTATTTATTTATTTATTTTTATTACATTTATATCCCGCCCTTCTCCGAAGACTCAGGGCGGCTTACAAGGTTAGCAGTAGCCTTCATTCTATGTATATGCCTGCTTATTAGGGCTTTCGCCCCCCCCAAGCGGCATTATTACAAAGTCAGCTTATATCCACATTTAGCATAGATAAATCCTGTGCAACCCTTTGTCAGTTTTTTCCCTAAAGCATTTAATAACCAACTTTCTCTCTTATCTGTTTTATTGTTATTCTTAAATATATCTTTTTCCTTTCCTTGCCAAATTTTCTCCACGAATATTGTCAGCTTCTTGAGATATCTGTTTTACTTATGCCACTTCTTAGAGCATCACATCTGCATTAAAAATGTGAAAGCATTTTATTTTATTTATTATTTTATTTCATTATTTTATTTTACTTTATTTTATTCCAGGAAATTTGCTCATGTATCATTAGTCATCTTGGAATCTATACAATTGTTGATTTGTTGTATTTCTTTCATTCCCATCAATTTTAAAGTTCTTGTATAGAGCCAGCAGCATTAACCATTTGACACAGAAGTTTCTTCTTCCTAACTCTGTTCAGTTTACTTGTTGAAGTGGCCTGTGTAAGTTTGGGTAAAAAAGGAGAGGTGTAGACACTGAGTCCTTATTGTCAACCATGGCTTTTGAATCTTTAGAGAAGAGCAGAGTGGGTTTCAAAAAGCTGGCCATGTTGAAAATATTTGTTGAAATCTGGGAAGACAATAGATGATAACCTTGTGCCTGAAGCTCAGAGCTGGGATCTTAAAGAAGCAATTATCCATCTCATTTTCTGAACTGAAAGCAACTGGGTCTGGGAGTGTAACGGTAGCCACCACGAAGAAAATAAAAACAAAAGCTATGAAAGAGAATATACCACCTCCCATTTATAGACTCTATATTGCTTTGCATTTTTTTTAAAAAGGAGTTCCTTTGCTTTTTTTGTATCTTTATGGTCCCTCTTCTTCAACTTTGTTTAGAGCCCTACATTTAAAAAAAGAACAGAACAGAAGAAAAGAAAAAAAGAAAAGAAAAGAAAAGAAAAGAAAAGAAAGGAAAAGAAAAGAAAAGAAAAGAAAAGAAAAGAAAAGAAAAGAAAAGAAAAGAAAAGAAAAGAAAAGAAAAAAAGAAAAATTAAAATGGCCGGGGGAGGGAAGATGACATTGCAGGTTATTGTCATTTGATGCAGTTGGAGTTGGCGTTTTAAAATATTCATTTCAGATCAGAAGTGATGTATTTGCTGGAGACGTGAGTGGTTTATAACTGCCAGCACTGACTTTAAATTTAATGACACAAAGAATGTCACGTACATGTGACACAGCCATCATTCCCTTCATTGTAATGCAACTTTGTGACACAGGCGACACAATTTGTATGCGAGCTCCCATGCAAATAATGTCATTTGAATCCTTTTAACAGAAGATAATGACACAAATTTCTAGGAGTACAGGGAACAGGCCATGAAATAAGGACTTTCAAATGACAAATGGCAAGTTTCATTCTTTATTTACATTTCTCTAATTTTCTTCCTTATTCTTATTGCTGGAGGCCATGGCAACCCAAAGGAATGGTCAGGTGGGAAAATGGGATTATAAACACCTTTATGTCTCCACAAAACAGGATAGTGATAGCCTGGGCTACACAGTGATTTTATTATTTCACATACATATAAAAATAACTCCTTTTTAACTGCTAACAACAATCAGTATCATTTAGTGGAATATATGAAGCAAACATATACTGAATTAGATCCCTGGTTTGTCAAAAATTAATATAATTTACAATTGCTAAATGTACATTTTTTTCAGACAGAAGTTATTCTTTGCATGTTTTCTGTCTTACATTCTTTTAAATACAGATTTAATTTGCTCTCATCCTCCTCTCCCCTTGTTTACCAACCTATCTATCTTCCAGAGTCAATCTCTCTCTTCTGTAATTACATAAGTACACACAGTATCATATATATGTCTCTCTGTCTCTCTTTCTCTCTCTACAGATATCTCTCAACTATCTATCTATCTATCTATCTATCTATCTATCTATCTATCTATCTATCATCTATCTATCTATCTATCTATCTATCTATCTATCTATCTATCTATCTATCTACCTATCATGCAGTTTACCTTTAACCTGTCTATCTCTGTCAGTCCTTTAAGGTAGACCATATTAGAAAATGAAAATGATTAATGCTAGTATTTTTTTTATTTTTAACAGAATCTTGCAAGTCTGAATATGCTTTTCCCCTCCCTTTTTATCTGAGAACTAGGGAAGGTCAAGTCTCAGATGCTTTCTCATATTACATTGCTGCTTTGGACTCTTGTTTCTTTTATTTAACTGTTAGGTAGACTGCAACTCTTCCTTCTGACTCTTAGTTATTCTCACAGAACATTACAACCGTCAGAAGATTACAATAAGCCAGTCTTCCTCATACTTGGTATCCTTCAAACATTTTGAGATTTGAACTAGGCTATCTGGAAAGTATACTCCTAAAGCAAGGGAGTGGGAGTGAGATTCAAAAGGTCACAATAAATTGGTTGGGGGCAGCTAAGGTTGTCTCCCAGCACCTCTGCTTTCCATTTTTTTCTTTTTCAAAAGAAAACAATTGTGTCTCCTATAGACCAATGAAGCTGGTTGTTCCTTGCTTGTCTAGGTTTTTTTTTTGTCTTTTAAAACTTTTTAGCTCTATCGATGACTAGAACAACATTTGTGTGTATTTTGAGGTGGCCCAATTTTTTTTTCAAACTGATATTCGTATAGTACATATTGATGATGATGATTTTGAGATTTGTTTTGTTATGATTGTTACGATTGTTTTTTCTTAATAGAATATATACATATAAGGCTGGTTTCTTTTGTGAGAACCAAATAATTAGATCCATCCAAACAGATAACAACAATAAATGAAATTTTCTGGAATTCATTATTTCCTATTTTTTAAAAAATCATTAAAATCAGATATTTGAAAAAGAGGCATCTGAAAGAATAGTACATATTTGAAACAATTTCAATGCAAATAATAAATCTGAGGTTTTTACATTAAAGTACATTGAAACACTATTTGCTTTAAAAGTGTTTTAGAAAAATGTACATAAAAGTCTACAAATATTAGACAAATATTAGATTAGGAAGTTGCATATAATAGCGCCACATTTTGCAAAAAGATATGATAAAAAGAATACATACAAACAAACATATGGAAAAAGATCAAGAAATTGTATTAATAGTTAAAAATTTGTGGTACGTGGGCTGCATTTATGCTGATACATATGCTCATCCCTACCTGAGACATATCCTCACTTTCTTTGTCGTCAGGATTAGCTATCATATTCCCAAACAGCCAGAAGCAGTTTCTAAAAGCAAAACTTTTGTTGCTATTAAAATATCATGTTTAGGGAAGATACTCAGATCTTTAAGATAGACTCTGCTCAGTTAGTCCTTGTTTATTGACTCAAGAGTGTCTCTTTATTTCCAAGTGAACTGAAATGCATCATTAAGTGAATGGAAAAATAACACATAATAGCTCCACTTCTTTTTCTCTGTGCAATTTTAGTAGCTTTAAGTAGAATGACTTTCACAGAATGCGCTGCACTGAAAACACATTTTCCATCTTCATTTATGCTGGACCATCCTTCTTTTTCCCAGGAAGGATTGCAGGCTATCCAGTACTCTATAATCAGAAATGGGATTTGTCATGTATTGAATAAAGCTATTCCCCTATTAAGTGAACAGCACTTCTATCACTTGCATTTTCTGCATACAATTGTGCAACAAACATAAACTCCACAGTTAAAATACACTTTGAGTTCTGCTGCAGCTTGGTAAGTCAAACACATAGTTTAGCATTAATTAAGAAAAAACAAAACTAGGCCACTCAAACTTCCTTTTTAGAAAATAGGGTCTGATTTTGGAGATTCATTACAGTGGATACATTTTCAGCTGTTTGCTACATTCACCTTGAGGAAACGTTAAGCTGCTAATTTAGCTAAATGAATCAAAGGCATACAAATGTAACTTTTGGTGCTGTGAAACTTCTTTTCAGTGCATAATATGGAAACAAGTATATAGGTCACAATATCTTGTGAACTGCTAGTTCATTCTTTGTTAACAACTACATTTTCACATGAATGCCATGTGAAGGTGTCATGTTATAAATACACACAAATACACACAATTCAGTTTCTTCTAGACTGATGCAGCTACATTCACAGCTTTCAGTACGGTATTATCGAAGCCTTTTTGGTATATAGTCATTCTTGCCAATGAGCTTTGGAAGATGTTGGAGATGAGGTTCCTTGCCTATAGACTTGTTGTATTTTTGCTTGATTTTTTGGGTGATTATATTCTAACTCTATATCACCTGTTATTTTATCTGACTTTTTCTTCTTAGCCAATTTGTTATAATCCATTTATCACAAATATGATTTTTTAAAAACTTGATATTTCATTAAAATGAATTTATATATTTCTTTTCAAAGAAAAGATGGAGAGTTAGGTGCAATAAAATTACAGTATAAAATGATATAACATTCCCACTATAACAAAATATTTAAATTGCAGATGAAAGCATCACAAGTATCTATTTAAGTCTTTACGTTGTTGGTAAAATAACAAGAAAGTATTTACCTGGTGGACAATTTAAGTAGAAATAGAAAGAAACTGAGCCAGTTTGGTCTAGTGATTAAGGTACCAGGCTAGAAAGAGGGAGACCATGAGCTCATGTCCCCCCATAGCCATTAAAACTGGCTGGGTGATTTTGGGCTGGTCATTCTCTCTCAGCCCAACCCACCACACAGGGTTGTTGTGGGGGAAAATAGGAGGAAGGTATGTGGGATATGTTCACTGCCTTGAGTTATTTGTAAAAATAATAAACGTGGGATACAAATAACTAAATGAAATAAATAATTTTAATCACATGCCACAAGTGGTTCATAATATTTTGAATGGAGCACCAGAGATTTCTAAGCCTTCCTAAAGTGTAATTTTTAAAGTGAGGGAATAGTGCTCAGAGTATATCAAATACACCACTGAAAAATAATCATGTCAAGATTCGTTATTCATAGTAAATGGAAATGAAATAAATTTTAGTTTTTTATCCTCATCCCACCATTGTACTCTGGACTATGATCCATGACATGGATCCCAAAGGCAAAATAGATGGGGCTCGCAACTTGGGGGTCCTTCTAGATTCACGGCTCTCCTTAGAAGATCATATAGGAGCTGTGACTAGGGGGGCCTTCGCCCAGGTTCGCCTGGTGCGCCAGTTGCGGCCCTATCTAGACTGGGATGCCTTGCGTACAGTCACTCATGTGCTCGTGACCTCTCGTTTGGACTACTGCAACGCTCTCTACATGGGGCTGCCCTTGAGGACCACCCGAAGGCTTCAACTGGTGCAGAATGCAGCCACGCGAGTTGTGTTGGGGGTCTCCCGATACTCCCATGTTACACCTCTGCTCCGTGAGCTGCATTGGCTGCCGGTTGCCCTCTGGGTGAGATTCAAGGTGCTGGTTATGACCTACAAAGCCCTACATGGCATGGGTCCGGATTACCTACGGCAGCACCTGCTGCCGGCATCAACTTCCCTCCGTCCAGTGCGCTCCCACAGAGAGGGCCTCCTCAGGGTGCCTCTGATCAAAGAATGTCGATTGGTGGCCCCCAGGGGGAGGGTGTTCTCTGTGGGCACGCCAGACCTGTGGAACCGCCTTCCGGTTGAGCTCCGGATGGCCCCCGACCTGCGCTCCTTCCGGCGTGATTTAAAAACTTATCTATTTCAACAATCTGGCCTGGTCTGATGGGTTTGGGGTTGGATTTAAATAAGTTTTAACACATTTTTAGTATTGTATACTTGGGCATAATTATTTAATTCTTTTTAATCTCTTTTTTAACTTTTGTATTTACATTTTGATATTTATTGCCCTGGGAGAAGGGCGGTATAAAAATTTAATAAATAAAATAAAATAATGAAATAAAATAGGTTCATCGTCTAAGTAGATAACAATGAGCACACAAGGTGATCCTTGCTGTAAAGACTATTTCTCAGACAGGACAGCACCATGGAGAAGGATCTCCTCCTATACTTGCCACTGGTTTTAGTGGGGTGGGGGTGGGGACACACTTTTTCAAAGATCAATGTATTATATATTTTCACAGCTGCTAATGAACTAATGCAGAGAAATAATTTACAATTGCCTGACTATTTTAAATCACAATTTGATTTCTTTAAACATTTCTGGAGATCCATTGGACAAGAGTCTGTTCCATAGCAGCTGTCTTCCCTGCCTTTGTATAGGGCTTTCTCACCAAAATGTGATTAAAAGTGCCCTTTTGGAAATCCCCATGCTACAGATACACTATAGATATTACCTGTCAATTTTTTTCCCCAGACATTGGGGTCAGACAGTGACCAGACATGCAAATAACAGTCAAATTATGCAGGAAGTTGTCAAAAGAGTCCTAGCACAGGCTGGGCCAACCTTTCAACTCTCTCCATGTCAAAGGGCTGGTTCAAGTTACTTTATAGTAATCTATCACCATGGAAACCCTTTTGAGTGAACCAATTCGTAGATTTTCCTTCTAAAGCTTGTCTTCTAGTTATGAAATGAATTGTGAATGTATAGTTGAAAGTGTAATTTGATGAGATCTTTGTTTACAGAAAGAAGGGAAGGAAGGGAAAGGAAAGGAAAGGAAAGGAAAGGAAAGGAAAGGAAAGGAAAGGAAAGGAAAGGAAAGGAAAGGAAAGGAAAGGAAAGGAAAGGAAAGGAAAGGAAAGGAAAATGTGATTTAGTATCACCCCCAAACAGCAGCTGCTGACCTTCTCTTTGAGTGCAGCATATTCAATAGACGATATGAAAAGCAATTTGCATAGAGTTCCATATAAATAAGGAATATTCCATGCAGTAGGAACATACACCCAATTCTTCATATGGGGTTTGTATTCATACAGCCTTAATTTTACTCTAAACTATTTAAATCATGTTCTATTTTATTAGACTACTTGCCTGAATTTATGCCACATTCTAAACTAAATAACCATATTCTTGGGTTTGTCCAACAAATCAGAGAATTTCTAGCATATAGGATTAAGTCAAGCAGGAAATACGTGTCAGGTCCTCCATATCTGGGAGTTTGAGAGCTCTACCCAGAATCTGAACTGTTCCTAACACTGCACTCCTCTGGAATGGTGTTCCCAGGTTGTTCCTGGAATCAGTTGGAACCATTCTTCCATTTAGGAGGCACAGCAGCAAAGCCCCCAGTCCTCCTATTACCAGTGGGACCATCCTTTGGCCTTTACTTTTCACATCCTGTCAAGTTCATCCTTCAGGCCTGGCACTTCTCCAGCTTCTCATACTCCTTCTTCCTGATGTTCAGATGTTCCTATACACAATACCAGCTATTTGATTGTGTCATTCAGGGCATGCTGTTCTTGCCTGCATCTTACACTCTGCCGCAATTTATTAGACTGTCTTTACAGCGTCTCTAAATAGTTTGCACCTTCAGTCTTGTTTAGTATGGTAGACCTCTGCTTCTATGGATTTGTTGCTTAGTGCCTGCTCTTTTGCTGCTAAGATCAATGCCTTAGCGCTGTCTTTTAGTCCAGTCTTTCCAGTCTAGTCCAATCACTGGTAGGATTTCCCAATGTCAGCCATTGCAGTTATCTGTCAATGGTACATGCCATGTAAGGCCTTGGTTTACCATAATACTTCTTCTGCTCCCTCAGTCATGGTCTCAGCAGCTCATCTTTGATTTATTCCTGCACACTTCGAGCTTTGTCCAAGGCAGTGGCTTTTACATTCCAGTCTTCTTTCTGTCTGGTGTACAGTCTCTGAGTGTTGAACTTGGGGGGGGGGGAATCTCTGAGCACCATGAGGAATTTACATTTCAATGTCCTCACTGTAGATTCATGAAAGGGGGATTAATGAGTCAATATCTCATTTGCTCTGAGCATATAGCTTGATGCTATCCATGTAGAAGAGATATCTAATGGCAGTTCCACTCTTGAACTCGTATCTATATTGAGTCTTTGTAATTATATGATGAGGGGTTTTACGCTTATGCAGAATAGCTGCATGGATAATGCATTAATCTTGATATATGCCACCCTTGAAAGACCACTTAGCTGTTAGCTGTCTATGTTATCTTCCACAGTTCCATTGAGTTTTTTAGAAACATGTTTAGTGTCCTGTTGACATTGTATACTACCAGGCATTCACAGACCCATGTGTATGTGGTATTGAGTTATAGGCTTTCCTGTAAACAATCCAGGTGGTGCTCAGATTGATCTGTCTAGACCAGGGGTAGGCAATCTTGGCTCTTTTATGACTCGTGGACTTCAACTCCCACAATTCCTGAGCCAGCCTGAGCCAGCCAAGTCCACGAGTCATAAAAGAGCCAAGGTTGTCTACCCCTAGTCTAGACTTTGAGTCGTAGACAATTTTGGATAGTGAATATATATGTTGAATTATAAACTGTTTCTTCTTCAATTTTAAATATTATGACCTCAGAAGGAAAGCTTCTTTTCTGATGGTTCAGAAACTTTGTCTTCCCCCTAAAATGCCCCAGGTTAAAAAAAAACACAAACAAACTTGTTTTTTGGCTTAGTATGGAGAAACTATAGCTGCTAGAATAGGTCAACTGCAGAATAAAATGAAAGAAATTCAACTATCCCTAACCACAAAGACAGTTCTGATTATGGCTGTATTTTATTGAGTAAATCAACACTATTGCTTTGTTCTGTAAATGCCTTAAAATCACAGAAAGAAGAATTTTACCATTTGTAGACCTATTGTTTTGGTTTAAAAAGAGCTCAAATCAAAAGAAAAAAATAGTCTGTATACTTCAGACCCAAGTCATACATGATTAAAATATCCAAGAGAAAGCAGTTGCCAATCCCCATACAGTTATTACATTTATAATAATCTTAGGCCCAATTTATCTTAATTTTATCTTAATTTCCTCCTCTTGCCCCCTGGGTTGCTTTGTTGAAATAAGCCTGCAAAGGAAGGGAGGGAGGGAGGGAGGGAGGGAGGGAGGGAGGGAGGGAGGGAGGGAGGGAGGAAGGGAAGGGAAGGGAAGGGAAGGGAAAGGAAAGGAAAGGAAAGGAAAGGAAAGGAAAGGAAAGGAAAGGAAAGGAAAGGAAAGGAAAGGAAAGGAAAGGAAAGGAGGGAAGGAGGGAGGGAGGGAGGGAGGAAAGGAAGGAAGGAAGGAAATGTGCAAATGAGCTTTTTAGGAAAGCTCTACAGTTATATGGGGTTTCTTTTCTCATTTTATTTTTTTAAAAGAGAAATTCTCATTTTTTTCATGCTATTTAAGATAATAATGTTAATTTAAGATAATAATGTTAATAAAAAGTAATGTTACTATAAAAAAAATGGATTCAAACTCTCTTCCATAATCCCAGCAAAATAGAACAGTGTAGGTAGCCTAACCACCTGTCTGCCTTTTTGCAACATGTTGCTATTATTTTATTCATTGTGAACAAAAACATGTGGCAGCCCAAAGTCAGGATTAGAAATATGATTGAGTAATACACAGGAATTCAAAGCTGGATGTTAGAAGTTCTGAAGATAGAATTTGCTCAGGGGACAGATCTGTCAGTTTCGCATCATTCCAGATTGACTATTTTATATTTCAAGGTTTTGTCATCCTACTCAAGAAGAAATTTGCACTTATTATCAAAAAAAAAAAAAAAAGAAAAACCAAACTGAGCAAAATATTCACTCATCTCTAGACCCTTTAATCACATTCACAGTACTAATTTGACAGATTTTTCCATTAGCAGGCTAAAAACCTAAACAGAGTTAGCATGAACAATGATATTAAACCAGTATTTCTCGACTTCAGCAACTTCAGGATTTGTGGACTTCCAAACCACTATATTATTTAAAAAACGTGCTTCTCTTCAGGTAAGTGAATGGCTGTAAAAAAATATCAAAGTTTTGCTTGCATAAATGCTTCTTCCTTCTATTCATCATCCATATCCAGTCCAACATTTTATTGGTATTTGAGAAGGGTGAGATATTTATACTTGTTAACAATTGGAAGCGAGCTAGTCCTACTATTTCACTGACTTCTCAGTTCTTATCTGAGCAAATATGCACTAATCTTTTACTTCCTAATTTCCTTTTCCAGAAACATTCTGAAGTTTCTTTTGCATTTGCCAAGGTTTTGCTCCTTTCGTCATAGTGGGACTGCTGTGCTAACATCAGTGTGAAATAAGCAGAAAAGAAAGTGCTTGTTTATGCACAGTGGTTGATTCCCATTTTGGCAAGCGACATGTACTGGAACAGGCCTTGTTTAAAGTATTCAGAAAAGTGTAGTCAAGCACTAAAAACTTTGGGTGTTTTTACTTGCTACTTTCTCCCAAATCAGAGATATAGCTCTGCAAGATGACCAAAGAATTAAGAAGATTTCACATTCTTTTTGAAATAGATGCAAGACAGGGGAGAGAAATCTTGAGAAAGAGATATTTCAAAGTGGACTGAGCTTGGAAAGCGCTAATGTCCAGAGGATACTAAGTTGAAGCATGATGTAAATGTTAAATGGAGTTTGAAATGTAACAGAATAAATTATCCACTACTTCCAAAGCTCTTACAGCTTACTCCAGAGTATGTAGTAACAAAATGCCTATTGCCGTATTCCTTTACACTTGCCAATCTCCCTGTGCTACCTTATTTAAATGATTGTTTTGATTTAAATAAGGTAGGAAAACATGTAGAATATGGCTTCTGGAATTCTTTCCAACCTCTTTACCAGCAGTAGCCATTTGTATTAAAGACATCTATATTTTATTCTATATAACAATCTTTGGCACGTAGGGAGGCTCACCCAATCTCATTGTATATATGTTGTATAAATTTAATAAAAAAAATAAAATAAATGTTATATATATATATGTTTTCTGAGGTTTTCGCGGGTGATTGTATGTAGATCTTTGGTCATTCGGGTTTTTTCCCACGTAGAATTGAAGGTATAAGAGCAACGTTTTGACGAAATCTCATCCGTCATCCTCAGGCTGGTGATGACGGATGAGATTTCGTCAAAACGTTGCTCTTATACCTTCAATTCTACGTGGGAAAAAACCCGAGTGACCAAAGATCTACATATATGTATATATATGTATAGTTTTGTACGTGTGAGGTGATGGAATTTGCATAAGGCTGTAGTTGTTTGGCAAGAAATTTGGCTAGATTTTGTACAGGTGAGCCTATGGAGCTGACTATGGGTCTGAGTGGGGTTCCTTCTTTGTGTATCTTGGGCAGACCATAGAGCTTAGGACATCTGGATGATTTTTCTCTGGGAATGATTGTTTGCTGGATCTCTTCACTGATGGGGGTGGCTTTTATTTTGGATTTCGTGGTCAAAACACAACATCAAAACAGCATTCTACACAGACAGAAAAATATCCACCATCCTAAGAAACCCCAAGGACATAATTGGGTTAGAAAACCAAGGAGTATACTAAATCCCATGCACCACCTGCCCCACCACATACATCGGACAGACCAACAGAAGAATAAGTGCACGCATTGAAGAGCACAAAAACTCACTCAGAAAAGGAGAACAAACTTCATCCCTGGTCCAACACTTTGAAGCCACGGGACATGAAATTGATTTTAAAAAAACCAAAACTATCGCCAAAATTGAACATTTTAACAACAGAATAATCAGAGAAGCCATTGAGATAGAAAAATGCCCCCACAGCATAAACAAACGAGATGATACCTCTCGCCTACCAACCATTTGGAAACCCGCCTTGATTGACAGACGAGTCCCAACCACCAAGAATGATAGACCCAAAGTCATGATAACACCACATGACATCACCACCACACAACCATTCAAAAAGCAAATCCGAACCCACAATGATAACGAGGCACAACCACAAAACAGAAACCTAACTACAGCTGCAACATCAGCCACTTTAAACCCCTCCAAACCACACAATAAGCAAACTGACACCCACTATAAAAACATGGCACCACCACAAACACGAAGCCGAACAAAAGCAGAACAACTCACCAGCTCAGGTCTAAGGCTGGCAGCTGAGACCAGCCCATCCACTCAAAACACACCCCCACCCAATCAGAACACACCCACCATTCAAAACACACTCCCACCCAATCAGAACACACTTACTCCCCCACCCAATCAAAGCACACCTCCCACAGAACACACCCCCTCTGGCAGTTTAAAAAAGAGGAACAAACAGCCACATGCTTCTCCCAGAAGAAGGAAGCAGAAGCCACCAGCCTGATGATGACGGATGGGATTCCGTCGAAACGTCGCCCCTACACCTTTAGTTCTACACGGGGAAAAACCCGAATAACCAAAGATCCACATACGAACACCCGCGAAAACCTCAGAAAACATTATATATATATATATATATATATATCCCAGCTTCTGCCAACCTAGCAGTTCGAAAGCACGTAAAAATGCAAGTAGAAAAATAGGGACCACTACGGTGGGAAGGTAACAGCGTTCCGTGCCGGCCACATGACCACGGAGACGTCCTCGGACAAGCGCTGGCACTTCGGCTTTGAAACGGAGATGAGCACCGGCCCCTAGAGTCGGAAACGACTAGCACGCATGTGCGGGGGAACCTTTACCTTTATATATATATATATATATATATATATATATATATACATATATACATATATACATACATGCATACATATATACATACATATATATATATATATATATATATATATATATATATACACATACATACATTCACACACATATATATTATAACTTTATTAAAGATATTTAAAAAGGAAGGTAATATAAAATAATATAAAATAGGAAAAAGAAAATTAAAAAAAGAAATCAAAGAGAAAGCTAAAAGTTCAAGAAAAAAAATCTAAATGAAAAATAGAAAATGAAGAGAAAAGATACAAAGAAGTGGCTTCCAATGTTTATAGTAGGTGTAACTACAGTTACAAATTTAGTTTTTACTCCGGGGTTACAACTTAAATCTTTTCTTTGATCTCTAATCTATCTTGTCTAATCATCAAACTATAGACCATAAGTTCAGTTTTTTCTTTTTTATGCAAAATGTCCATAAGAGGTTTCTAGTCACCCATGAGTGCAGATATTGTGTGTTCTCTGATCAAATAAATCGATTTAGCCACTTTCAACAAGTTCCAACATCTTCACCAACCATTCTTCTGTTGCGGGTAGTGCCAAATCTTTCCATATTTGTGCATACAATATGCAGTTATCATATACAAAAATAAAGTTTCATGACTTTTTCCTAACAATTTGTCCATTACTTCTGAAAAAAACCCTCTGGTCTCAATCGTATATTAATCTTTAAAATCCTCTAAAACTGTTTCATTTGAATCCAAACTTCTCTAGCTTTTTGCATGCCCATCAAACATAATAAAATATGCCTTTGTTCATGTTTCCAACATAGGTTTGGAATGTATAAAGTGCCTTTATACATTTTAGATTATTTCTCTGGTAACATATACCAATGGTGCATCATTTTATATAAAAAAATCTTTTTAAGATTATAACTTAGGGTAAATTTCAATCCTTTCAGACACATATTTTCCCATCCTTAAATCTGTACATTATACCCAATATTTTACCCTACTTTATCATTCATTCTTTCACTTGCCCTTTTTCAAATTTCAATTAAAGTTTATATACATTTTAGAAAGTATAGAAAACTATGGCAACAAATCTGTCAGTGTCTGTTACCTGCTGTCAAAATTTTGTATGTCCATTCTGGCCCCCAAAGGTCCAAGGCCTCTACTTTTTATGTGTAATGTAATGTAGGGATCACTTTGTCTTATGTACAAAGGATGGTTGGGATAAGGGTACTTATCTTAATGGCATCTGTTTAATTGCTATAGAAAATGGGATTCAATGAAGGTGGATTTGGGATCCAGTGCAGGATATCTTTTGTCACCTTAGTGTGTTCATGTACTCTATTTTTTTAAGTGTGTCCATGGGGAATTGGTACACATAGCATACTTTTTGGCTAGGAAGAAGTGTCAAATGAAGCTTTCTCTCTAACACCTGCAAGCATTATCTTTTGAAAAGCTGGTTGTCTTGAAACCATATCCATGCTGATTAAAATCAGGCAGAAAGCCCAATTCCCAAAGTACTAATTTAACAGCTTGAAAAATGGAAACAGACTGAACTGAAGGTGTGTGTGTGTAAGGGTAAATAACATTTCAAACTGAAGCTAAATCAAGCACTAAAGTCAAAAAGTATGTCCAACTCTCTCTTTCTACTGAGGATCTTATTGATCTACATTAAGGAAAAGAGAAGTACTGTACATTTCAGCCCACTTTTACATAAGAGGCTCTGATAAGGAAATCAATAGTAATGAAGGCCTTGTAAAAGATATTCAGAAGCCATGATGTATCTATACTTACAATCTTGGAGGCAATGGTTTTCCCTGAACGGATAAGAAAGTTGGGTTTTGAAAAACTAGGAAAGAAAGATTATTGATACTTTTGAACTTTAGTGTTGGAGAAGACTCCTGTGAATAGTATGGATAGTCAAGAAATCAAACAAATGGAATCAATCAAATCAATTCAAAATTATCTAACCAAGATCAAGTGATTATATTTTGGGCACATTATGTGAAGACCAGCAACCTTGAAAAATCCATAATGCTGGGAAGGATGGAAGGAAAGAAAAGGATGACCACCAGCAAGATGGACACACATAGATGCAGAGGCCATGGAAGCATCATTGGAAGACCCGAAGGTCCAGGTTGAGTATAGATTATCCTGGATAACTTCGATTTATATAAAAGCTAAGAACCAATACTTATTTGATGGCACATAATCAGTCAATGATAAGGGGAAGTTTGTTTTGAATTTTACACATTTTTTCACATGGTCACCTAAGGCTAAATGTTTTCTTTTTATTTGTGTTATGGGATCTGCTTGCATCATAATAAAAATGATGTATCTAAAGTTATGGTTCTGGAAATATTCAAAATCCAACCACAGTTTATTTCTTGAGCAAAAAAAAAATATTGTTTTAGCAAATGCTGTTGAAGGTTTTAAACCATTGTCAGTTTAGACTATAAGCATAACTTGGCCCAGGGTATTTTTATATTTTTACTTTTATAGTCTAACCTTTCTTCTCCTTGTTCCACAGACACAACATTATTTTGCACAGTGTTATTTCATTTTAGTTTATAGTTTAGTTTAACTTTTGCTGGTTTGTGTTGCCTTTGAAAATATACTGCTCAAAAAAAAAAATAAAGGGAACACAAGATAAGACATCCTACTATTAAATACAGTATATTGTGTTGTTTAAGTGTTCCCTTTATTTTTTGAGCAGTATATTTCCTAAAGTAGAGTATTCTAAGCATTCTACAAGCTATCCACATGATGGAAATAGAAAAAGAAAGGCATTATATTAAAAAAAATATATCTCTTCCTTTCAAGGGTTCTATTTCTTGGAGGTCAGGCAAAGTAGAATTTTATTTGTGTTCTTTGCATAAGATTAATGTTATACCTGAATTCTTAATATGTATAATGCATGTGCAGGTGGAGAAAATGAGATACCTGCATGAAACATAAATTTACACTGATTTACCTGCATAGGGTCACTCCATAAAAGTATTAAAAAACAAAAACAAAGTGCAGCTAAAGCATATTAAAACTGGCCAAGGCTGCTATCTAAATTAGGCAACAATTGGTTCTGATAATTATAACTTGTAAAGCCCTGCTTCCAGAAGTGGTGAATGCTCCAACACTGGAAGTTTTTAAGAGGAGACTGGACATCCATTTGCCTGAAATGGTATAGGGTTTCCTGCCTGAGCAGGGGGTTGGACTAGATGACCTCCAAGGTCCCTTCCAACTTACTTACTTTCCTGTTGTTGTTGTTGTTGTTGTTGTTGTTGTTGTTGTTGTTATTATTATTATTATTATTATTATTATTATTATTATTATTATTATTATTATTATTATTATTATTATTATGGTTTCCTCAGAAGAAGGGCTCAATGAGAAGCAGTGGGATTTATTCCCAGAAAAAAATATTGATTTCATTGCAGGTTGAGAATAGATTTTCCTCTATTCTTGAAGAACAGGCAGTTCCTTTACCATTGAATGCTTTGGCACTGAGACCCTCCTCTTCAACATTTTTCTCTTCTACTTGGCCCCTCTAGGCCTAAATGATCCCTTCTCCCTTCCCACAGCTGCCTCTGCAATTCTGATTCTGATTCAAGAAATTAGGAAATTAAGCAGAAGACTCTCTAAGATATACAATTCTTCTAAAATGCATATAGACAAGAGAAAGGAACATCTGGCAAACCAAAGATATAGTTTCCATCTAGATGCCAACTGAAACCTCATCCCCAAGAGAGGATGTATCTCCAATTGCCTTACTATCAGGCATTTGCCAGTCTGTCACAAATGACTGGAAATCAGGAATGTTGACTGTCTTCTTTGAATCCAAGTGCCCTCAGGCCTGTGTTTCCCATCTTACTTCTTTCTACGGCTCTGACTGTTAATGTTTTAAGTGATTTTGTAAACAACCAGTTTTCATGAATCAGACCAGACCAACTAGGTAACATCCCAAAGGTTTTTTTAACCACAGAGGAAAGAATTTCTCCAAGACAAGTGGCACCACAAAAAAGTCCACGTATGTGCACTATCACCAGATAGCAATTTGCAGAATGGGCAGCTAGATTTTCCATGAAGGTCACAGCTGTTCAGAAGTATGATATAAATGAAACCATCCTTATGCTCATATCTTCCTGAATTGCTTGAGGCTTTATTAATGAAAAGCAAACAAACAAATAAACAAAGGAAAGGGGTGAAAACACATAAAGTGGGGATTCATTATCAATGTGGCATCTTTGTAAAAATTGCATTTCATGTGCAAAAACATACCAGAATCTCCAATAAAAGAAATTACAAGGAGAGTTAAATCAGATATTCAATGGATAGAGCTCTGTTTACACAGAGAAGTATGAAAATGCAGACAGCATATTCCAAAAGACATTTTTTTAAAAAAAATCTCTATTGTGAAACATAATTGTAAGCACAGTATGTGTGTGTGTGTGTGTGTGTGTGTGTGTGTGAGAGAGAGAGAGAGAGAGAGAGAGAGAGAGAGAGAGAGAGAGAGAGAGAGAGAGAGAGAGAGAGAGAGAGAAGGGTTTAAACATTGCATGACCTCCACAACCAGACATGCTGAGGCTGGACAATATTGAAGCCAGAAACAGAAAGAGTTAGGATAAAAGGTTTTGTGATAGCAATCTGTGTCTCTCATGCCCTTAGCACAATGGCTTAAATATCTCCTCCTTGGACAAACAGATCAATACACCCTTTTTAACATCTTCAATGAGAGCTCATTAATGCTCTCCTGGTGTCCTCTTTACTGCCCTAATGACCTGGAGGGAGCAGAAGAAGTGTGATAATTATCACAGGCATAACACTTCAGATCATTCTTCAGCACAATGTGAATTGTTTCTGTATAATTATTGCAAGCAGGAGTGCAAACTAATTGAAAAAAAATATGTTATGATGTATTTGGGCACATGAGCTACAATAGGTTAAATGCTAAATTACCAGGATAAAGGGTTTTATCTGTCCTCCTTCACTTCACATAATTCACTGCATTATTATTATTATTTTGCCAGTCTTTAGGTTTGGATAACCTCTCCTCCTTTTCCTTCTTCCCCTTCTTTTCATCAAACTGTCATTTGATAATACAATCAAGAAATTTTCAGTCTCCATTGCACTTGTTCTTGTTGTTAGCTGCGAAGTCGTGTCCGACCCATCGCGACCCTATGGACAATGTTCCTCCAGGCCTTCCTGTCCTCTACCATCTTCTTGAGTCCATTTAAGCTCATGCCTACTGCTTCAGTGACTCCATCCAGCCACCTCATTCTCTGTCGTCCCCTTCTTCTATTGCCCTCAATCTTTCCCAGCATTAGGCTCTTCTCCAGTGAGTCCTTCCTTCTTATTAGGTGGCCAAATTATTTGAGTTTTAGCTTCAGGATCTGGCCTTCTAAAGAGCAGTCAGGGTTGATCTCCTCTAGGACTGACCAGTTTGATCGCCTTGCAGTCCAAGGGACTCGCAGGAGTCTTCTCCAGCACCAGAGTTCAAAGGCCTCAATTCTTTGGCGCTTAGCTTTTTCCAATTTAGGGACTGTTCTGAGATTGGTACTCCCATAATTCCCAGAATGTTTGACCAATTGTTGTGCTGGCTGAAAATTCAAGGAATACCAATATTTCTCATAAATCCAATACTTCTTGGGGATATTAATTTGTGTGAGACTGTCTAGTGATCATCATGTTTAGCTGAGTCATTTTTGGAGATTCTCTATTAAACTCTTACCTGCAGTGTAAGGCTTCATCAACAGAAAAGTTCAGAGAAGCTCTAACAGATCTAGAAATAATATTTCCATCCATCAAATACAGACCTGCTTACCTTAAGCAGGGCATAAACAGTTAGAACACAGGGTGCTGGGGAAGAAATAATGTTTTCATTGCTTCATTTCCTACTAAATGAGAGGACATTTAATCATAAATCTTTCTCATTTAGGTTATATTTATAGAATTGTAGCTGTTATATTTATTTGTGCATTTACTGACTTAGACTTATAGGTCATTAGTAAGTTTTATTGTCTGGGGGTAGAGGGTCAGCAATATCAAAATATCAGCAAGCACTATTGGGCAATTAAAGCACTATTCAGTTTTAACACGTAACCTGTATATTATATGGATGTGAAAAGAAGTAAGCTTTTGTTTGCTTGGTTGTGCCCATTGTTTTCACATCACTCATCCCTTGGAAATGTCCCTAGTAACAGTTATGTCTTGAATATAACACATGGAACTGCTATTTGCCAAAATCTTCCCTATGACCTGTGACATCACTTAGCCGTTTTCATAAGGATAACCTTTGTGGTGTTATGCAGCCTCATTCCATATTGTTAACTACCACTAAAAATGGGAGAGGAATTTGTACAAATCGAGGCTCAGTAACCATTCGTATTTCACAAGTCTGTTATATTGTTTATAAGTAAAAAACCTTAAAGTAATGCAAAACTTAAAATATATGCACAAAAATGGATATAATTGATGGAAGAGTGAACAAAAATCTGAAATTGTAAGTTTTCTTATGAACAAGAAAAACTGAAAAATTAAAAATGACTGATTCTGGCAGGAGAGTAGAGAGAAGATACATACAATCTTTATAAGCCAGGCTCTGTAATCCACCCTACAAAGTAATATCTGCTAAAACCTTCTGGAATGAACAAAAAATGGCTTTACATTTGGAGATACAATTATGCCCTGGAGTCTGGTAGAACTAAATTTGGATATTTACAGTAGTTCCCACTGAACCCATGGCAATATGAATATTACAATCTAGTTAGCATTCGGCGTGTGTGTGCGCACGCACGCACACACACACGCACACATGCACACACACACTTTAAAGGTATAAAAAAGGAAATGGAGGATGAAACATTTTATTCAGTTTACCAAAATCTAAAGAGAGAAAGGGTCTTTCATATTTCCTTTTTATAAACATTCTGCATACTCATGCATACTCACCTGAGGTTTTCCACCATAAAGGCTGCACATTGCTAGTCATGTGTGAAGTTCTATGGTTAGTCTACTATCCTATCTCTTCTAAGCCCTGGGCTTCCCTGAGTATTTGAAAGTGGAGTAGATGGATTGGGAGAACCTATTTTTTAAAAAAATGTAACCAGCTCATGGATTAAAGAAAGGAAGTGAAATCTTTCTGCCTCCTAAAAGACCTGCCAAATTTTCTACATATTTTTATTAATACTTTATGGATGATGTTATCTTGACACTGAGTATTTAGTGTTTGGAGCATCCCAATCAAACAGATTTCTCCACCAGTAATTCATGACAGAGAAGTGCAAAGCAAGAGGGAGCAAAAGTGACACTTTCCTTTAAGGAACAAAAAGAGGCAGTACTCTATTTTAGTCAGTTTTTTAGTTCTCATTTTTAGTACAAGAATTTAATTATATGTATTTCCCCCATTTCTTATATTCTGACATATTAATTAAGGATGCTCTAATTCAATTCCTGTGGCACTATTGGCCTATTCTGTAAAAACATTTTACTGTTTTTGTACAAATATAAAAATGAGTAGATAGCTAAAGGCAACCCCTACATGTTGCTGCTCCTCCCTGTCACTGAAACAGAAGACTAATTATTTTATAAATAAAATGATAGTTTCCCTCATCAGCACGGCAGCTTATTAAATATCTTATTATGTTCAATACCTCTGATATTGTATTTAAATACAGGCTGATTTATGTGTATTGAACTATTAAAGACCAGAGACTTCCATACAAAGTATCTTTCAAACGTCTTGGAGAACTCTCTGGAGGATAAAACAAGCTATTAATTTGAGAAATAAAAATTGTGAATAAGAAATATGATACAGATCTCTGCTTTTCTCCCAACTCTGTTCTGAAAGTGTTCTCTATCTGCCAGGAGAGATGTTAAAGCCACATGAATGCCTTAAAGAAAGAAAGAAGTGCCCCTTTTTTTACTAGGTTGAGGGAAGAAATCCTATTTGTTGCCTTTTAGGGGTACATAGAAACAGTTGCATATAGAAATCTGAAAAATGTGAACTGATGCTGTTAGAGCTGGACTTTGGGTAAAAGTTATGCTGACAGTAGTATTACCATCATCTGTCATGGCACCAGACCACCTGCCACACGCAGGAAAAAAGTGATAATCATCATTCCAATTTTTTTCAAGTGTTTCTATGACAGATGTATAATTCAGTTCAAGTCATGTGCCCACCCACTTAAGAAGTCTCTGGGTAACTTACGGAAATCATAAAAAAGAGAAAACAATTAAAATTCACAAAAAGGCACCTAAATTAAAATTAAAAATAAAACAACAAAGTGTACCAAAAAAAGCAGGAGTTCAATCCTAGAATAATATCCACATAAACCTCAGAGCTGGGAACAGAGCAAAGTTTTAAGGACTTTCTGTAACCCCAGGAGAGGGGGCACTGTTCATATCTCTGAGGAGAAGCTGTTCCAGAGGATGGGTGGGCACGACAGAGAAAGTTTTCTCAGTTCTGCAAATGGCAGCCTTTAATTGAAGGGATCTGAGAGTACAGGGCAGGCAAAAACAACTGGATATAACAGGTTCTTCATAAAACTAGGCACTATGAAGGGCTTTATAGGTAGTGACCGGCACTTTGAATTGCAAACAGAAACCTACTGGCAACAATCAGTGCAGCTTGCGTAACAGCAGTGACACATGGGCATATTGTGAAGAACCCATTACTGCTTGTGATATTACATTTTGTATCTTTTATATAGCTTCTGGATGATTTTCAAAGGCAGCCCCATGTGGCATGCACTGCAATAGTCTAGTTATGAGGTGGTCAGGATGGGAGTAACCATCTGAAGGGGCAGTTGAAGAAAGGGCACAACTGGCACACTAGCTAAATCTGTGCAAAGGTCTGCATTGCCATAGCTGCTATCTCCACTTTGAAAAGTAGCTGTGGACCTCAAGAACAATTAGCCTATTGTGTTTCTCCAAAAGACCTACCCTGAAAGCCCTAGCTTGATTTTTGGGGGTGGTCTTAATATAAGCCCTACCCCAAAAAATAAGCCTTACTTTGGGAGCAAGGTGCATCCCTAAAAATCAAGGCAGGGCAGGTGTGTTTGTGTGTGTGGGGGTGGAGCTACCCCACGTGCCCCACACCCACTTACCAGGCTTCCCATGAATCGACACCTGCCTCTTCTCACCAGCCCACTTCTGTGGTGTCCCCCAGCCTGCATTTTGCAGATATAGGCCTTTCCGGAAGGCCTCTGCAGCTGAGAACTGAACTACAGATTGAATCTATAGCTCAGTTCTCAGCTGCAAAATGAAGCTGCTCCTTTGGCCACAGAAGAAATGGGCCAGCTGGGTGGGGCTGTTGGTGCCACCATCATGAGATGAGTGGAAAAGACATCCCCCAAAAATAAGACCTGGTGCCTCTTTTGGAGGCAAAAAAAAGGAAAGACCGGGTCTTATTTTTGGGGAAACACAGTATGTTCCTTCTACCCTGATTAAAAATACTATTGAAATTTCAAAATCACATATATGAGATTTTTAAAAATTATTTCAATTAGTAATTATTAGTTCACATATAACTATCTCCTACCATTCTGGTGCATTCAACATTGTTCACTAGAAGTTACGTATATTCGTGAAAAAATTAAAAATATCTAAAGATTCTCCTTTTTCTTCTCCCAGTTGAACTCATACATAATTGGGGGAAAAATCAGTTTGAAAAGAACTGAAGAAGCTTCTTGGATGAGAAGGGAAATGTCTTCAAGGAAAAACAAAGTCCAATTCCTTTTGAAAAAGCACCTTTGGGAGACCCAGAGTCATTTGTTTTCTGATAGGCAGCTATTTATTTATTTATTACATTTTTATGCCACCCATCTTCCCTATAAAGTGACTCTGGGCAATCATAAGTTTGAAAAATAAATAAATGACAACATAGTAATACAAAAACACTTAGATAATTGGTGTTTTAATCTTAGAATTTATCTGGTAATGAAAAGGTAAATTCATTTTAAAGAATGAAGAATTTCAATAATTGTTTCACTGCAGCATACACCTAAAAATCCTTAATGATATTTTTCCCACACAGTCCAAAACTGATGGAGCTGTTTCTGCAGATGCTGGGTCACTTTTAATTAAAGTGTATAAAAAAATGTTTGGCAAGTTAGTTTCTCGGCAAAGCTGGTTTGAATTCTTATTGCCCTGTTTCGTTATTTGTTACAGTTTTGTAAACTGGACACAAAATGTGCTTTATACCATAAAGGGTCTTATCAAAGCATGAGACAACATTTTTATCTTTGGTAAGGTACTGCACACAATATGAAACACCTTTTCCAATGGTTCTCTTAACTGAAAATCAGCTTCCACACATTACATCTAGAAAAAGCCGATTTCCTTCAGGAAAGGAAGCGTTTAGCAGCTGAAGGACTTGTTACTCTGTGAAATTGTTCTCAAGGGATGCTTTGTACAAATATTTATTGGAACAAAGTCCCCTTTCCAAGACTTGTGTTCTAAGAACTGTAGTACAATAGCCCATATACACATAAAGTACATTGCCAAAGAGATTGTATATGTTATTGATCCAGGAAGGAGAATAAATGATAGTTTGAGAAGTAAGGAAGAAATGGTATAAACAAGCAGCACGTTTTTTTCTCAAAACCTTTTAAATCCCAGTCACAAAGCAACATAAAGCACATGTGATTGACACCATTATATATATTCTTTCCTCTGTGTTCACTGTTACTCATGTATTATTATCTAAATTGTAAGCCCTTTGGAGTAAGGAATCATCTACTTACTTTTAGAGAAGAGTGAGATTCATGGATGGCAGTAGTATTGATGATGATGTTGATGTTGATGTTGATGATGATGGTGATGATGATGATGCTATCCAGAACAGTCTACCTACTTTTCATAAGGCCAAAGTATTTTTGAAGATTTTTGTCTCTTCAATCAGAATTATAATAAAACAAAACATGGTTTACTCCAACAGCTTTGTGGATATGTGTGCATCTGTCTATGTGGTAGGCATAATGTGTGTGTTGTGTGTTTGCATATGAAACAAATCCAGCATCTCCATGTCATTCTTGCTTCTGCTCAATTCTAATTGGAGTATTGTGGCAGAAAGCAACACAAACCATTCCATTCACATATATTTTACCTTTTTGTGCTAGAAAAATTTGAAACAGCTATGAATTATTCTCACAAGCAATCTTCATAATCTAAAGTTCCTCCCCCTTTTTCTGCCAGTCCCTTAACCAGACATTATTTATTTTTAAAGCCTAAATTAAGCATAAGCTTGTAATAGTATGTGTCAGCCTAGTTTTTGAGAATAAATGAGATGTGATGATGCCAAAAGTATTGGTAAGAGGAGGATTAAAGAGGCGAGAACAGCTTTCCACCCCACTGGTTTTGTGTTACTATTAAGAAGGATGGATTAATATCAGATTTCTGGTATCTGCTTCCTTACTGATATTGCTTAATTATCCAGATAAGTGATCAGAATCCAAGCACGCACAGCCGCATAAATTTGAAGGACATCATTGCTTTATATATATAATGTGTTTATTAGTTTAAGCATCATAAAACAATACTAAAGTGCTCATTAAAGATAAATTTAAAGCACTTTCCAGCTGCTTAGTTTGAAAAAAAATGGATATTTTTATTCACTGGACTGGAGGCACTAGAAAAGGGCTTCCTGTTTATATGAGACCACAAAGGCCTTTCCCCTCAGCTTCTTTCTTCACTTATTCATCTTCTTCCATTTTAACAGTTTAGGCCCCCATTTCAGACATCTATCCTCAGTTTAAGAAAATAGGTACCTTGTCTTCCTTGAATCATGAGAGGCAAGAACATCGGATGTACCAACTCAAACTGTGCAAGAAAAGACTATGTATTCCACTCTGCTTCTTGAAACCCCAAAATTATTGTGCAGTAGTATTTTCTGATTATGGAGTAATTCTTACAGGCTTATCCTATTTGTGCATGTGCATCTAAACTTCTCATACCTTTTGTGCGACAGAAGCTGAGTCTGTTTGAAATCGTGTTTGCAAAATGCTCCTGTCGTTAATTCATTTAATATATAAAAATTATATAACACGTACAAATATGTTCTTTATATGGGCGTACTTTTTTTAGGTTAATAATAAATAATAGTAGCAACACAGAGAGGAATTCTGACAGAAAGAGAGAAAACATCTTGATTAAAATACGGCTATTGCCTTCCCACTTATAGCTTCATTCCAATTAAAGGCCACCTGTGTAATGTATGGCTCTACCAATGATAGTAACCTTCTCTCCCCCATTTTACTCCAACCTCCTATACTATTTACAAAGGGAGTTTTACTTAGGAACAACTGTTCTTACATTGGGGATCCGTTCTGCTTTTATACTCAAGTGTCTCTGGCAGGAATATAATAAAAGTACATTCCTGCTTCTTTAACAGTATCAAAGAAAAAAAACTGAAGGAAGGCACAGAAGGGGTCAAAGTGCACTTCTTGGAAGCTGAGTAACGTTCATTTTATAGACCAAAAAAAGAAACAGCACTACATTTCACATTAACTGCAAAGGATAAATAAATGAGAGGCAGTAGAGATAATTATTTGTTTTTGGAGGTAGTTGTAACTCCTTGTTGCTCCTAGGGTTACCTCTATATGCATATATCTGTAAAAGCCTTATATCTGAAAAATAGATTCAGTTTTTTCTTGTCCATCCATCTATCTATCTATCTATCTATCTATCTATCTATCTATCTATCTATCTATCTATCTATCTATCTATCTATCCATCCATCCATCCATCCATCCATCCATCCATCCATCCATCCATCCATCCATCTATCTATCTATCTATCTATCTATCTATCTATCTATCTATCTATCTATCTATCTATCTATCTATCTATCTATCTATCATCTGTCTTCAACTCAATGAGTTTCCTTCCATTGCTCTAATCTTTTTTTTACAGTGGTACCAACACTTTTTTCCCCCCACTTGATGAAGTCTAGTCACTATTTTCTTTTATTACCTTCCCTTGTTTCTTCCTTTATTAATTGTACTCAAAGCTTAGCCGAGGGTATCTATTATCATCTATCTATGCTTTTCTTACTACGGAACCTGTTTTAACTAACATCAGGGTTGGGAAATCTTTGAAGAACTATAGATGAGGAGAATTTTTGGTGATATTACTGGAAGGAACACAAACCACTCTTTGCTTAAATCCCCTCCCCAGGTTTGTAGTTACCTACCTTGTTTAATATGTGAGAGTGTGTCATCAGGATTCCCCGTATCTGCCATGCTAACTGAAACAAATCAATCCAACCTGTACATTTTTATTTGTGGTTGCTGCATATTTTGCTGTTATATCAGTATAAAGAAAGAGGTACATATATTTAATTGTTAAGATAAAATATTTCCCAACCACAATAATTACAACACTCTACAAGTTCACCTTTTTTTTTTTACCTTTTCAAGCAAACAATACCACCTGGGGCTGAGATCAGGCCAGTATCCATGACCTAACTAAGGTCAGCCAATGCCTTTCTTTCACCAAAAGCACACTTCAGAAACCTTGAGGTTGCAGCTGTATCTAATTAATTTAATTTTCTCCACTTTAGTGCCAGTGTAGCATAACAAAGGCTGTGAGGTCATGTGTATGACAAAACTTCTTTTACAGCTGATGACCATATTTTAGAAGGAATAACAAATCTGAGCCATTTTCTAAAAACTTAAACATAAATTTAAACAGATGACATTTGAAATATAAAGAAGTGAAGGCATAAATAAAGAGGAGAAGACTGCCAAATGTAGCTAAAACCCTAAGTACGAAAATGTCTAGTTCACAGTGATAGGTTTGGGCATCCAGCTGGCTTTTCCTTTGAGATGTGCTCCAACACTTGAGTAACATGGAGGCAGGTTGGCAGCTCATGTTTCCACTAGCAATGGTACACATATTAACACAATATTATAAACCACCCCCAACGATCAACAGTATTAATTCTTAAGTAATACATGTGAATAACATATGACGTGCAGACATTGCAGGTAAATTCACACAAGTCCTTAATATTTCAAATAGGTTTCTGAAGTGACTGTTCCTCTTATAGAAAAAAATACAAGTTGATAAAATGTAATAATGACAAAGGATGTTCATGAAAGCACAAGAAATACATTCACTACAATAGAAATGCAGTAAGAAGTTGTCAAGTTGATTGATCAATTTTTGAGTTGTTACACATTTGTTGTAAAATGTAATTTTAAACAACCAAAAACAAGCCGTAAAAGAAATAACATCTTAAGGGGGTAATTTAGATTTGTAATTGGAATGATGAAAACTGTAAATTGGAATGATGAAATTTACAGGTATGGTAAAGCCTCTCTAAATTTTATTTGTGAAAGTGAACTGTGGTGTAGTCCTTCTTAAATAGTATATAAAGTGAAGATTAACTTGTTCCCTCAGAATTTGGACTCTTCAATGTGACTTGCTAATCTCCAGCAGTTGTTCCATTACAGTAGCAACCTCATGTCTATTGGCTGCAGTGCCTGCCACATCATTCCCCTCCAATAATTGACCACTTCTGGGCTGCTGTGTTCTTTAAAATTTAATTTGTTTAATATAATTTTGCAGTTGATTCAGCAATGAACTGTCCAGAACCCCAAAGATACACACTGCATTCAAGCTTTACATTTACCCATAGGCACCGTTTTTGTTTTTGCCCATGTGGTGTGAAACACGCTCCCCTTGCTTTCTCATTCTCCTGCCTATAATACTGCAGAACCCCTCTTAATTCACAAAGTGAGTTAACTTTGTAATTAACTTAACTTACAAAGTAATTTCTATGCTATTTTGCTTCCATGAAACTGTACTCTCAGTACTTCTTTGTTATACAGTTTCCATGGACCTATATAGGAAAAAAAACTACAGCCACAGAGCTATGATGTTATTATAAGAGGAAAATATAAAAGGGTTTCCTTTAATGTTAAAGGAGACAATGAGGGATAGGAGGGTGAGGTATCCAGGAAAGTAAAACAAAAACATGCAGAGGGAACAGTCCTTAAAACAAAAAGATAACATGGACAGACTGGTCAGTTCATAATCCAGCCAACTAGGCTTGTTTTCTTTGCTTGAATGGAAAAAAGCAAGAAGAAGGGAAATAACCAATCAGGACTTATAGTCTGGGCTGAGTATTGCCCCAGTTTCATACTAACCTAATCTAACACAGACTAGAACTTTGAAAGTTAACTTCTAAAACAGGTAGGACAGCAGAGGAGGCACAAAGCTTCGACTGCAGTGTTGAATTATCCTGAATGTGCTTTTCTCTAAGAAATCTTTAAATGATGCTCTGTCCACTATATGGGGATAGGTTGGTTAGGACAGTGATTAGAACACTGAGTCTTAGACCATTAAAGGACTACAGCTCAGCAGCTTGAGACCCAAACGCCCCAAGACAGAGTGAGCTCCCATCACTTGTACCAGCTCTTGTCAGTCTAACCGTTCAAAAGCTTGCAATTGCAAATAGATGAATAAGTACCACATATAAGCATATCGGTAGGTAACACCATTCTGTGTTTCATTCTATGCTTTGTGCTGTAGAGTGATGTCATGCCAGCCACATGACTCTGGAAATGAATTCGGACAACACTGGCAATTTGGCTTCAAAAACGCAGATGAGCAACACTCCTAAAGTTGCTCATGACTAACAGGGTAAAACCCAAGAGGACATCTTTTACCACTATATGTACAAGCCTTCTGGTCTAGTAGTTTCTTTCCATTGTCATTTTTATAGATATGGCTGAAAAAAATATTGATATTTTTTAAAAAAAAATAAAAGCACAGGATAAACTTCATTGCTCAAATATATCTCTTTATTAACCCCTTTCATATGTTATCCATCTGATGTTCTGAAATTAGTAATATGCTTTCCTGCACCTCTGTCAAACTAAGAAACTACCATTCACAAAGTAATCCATGACTAAGCAATGATTTTGTGGATGGGGAGGTATACTTTTTCAGTCAACAGCAGTCACTTTGGACATGATGACTTTGCCAGGAACAATTTCAGGTATATTTATTTATTTTCCTTCCTTTTCCTAAAATAAAATAAGTAGAAATTTTATTGGTAGAGATCCACTAATTTTAGAGTCCCGGGAAATCAGGGATTGCCCCATTTTATTAAGTATATATGTGATTTTTTTAAATAGTAATGCAAAAATTAAAAGCAGAATGAAAATGGATTGATACTGTTGGGAGCAGGGAAGTATATGATATTTTATTATTTTCTTCCCCTTTTGTCCCTTCTCATATTTATATGAATTGTAGATTAATCTTCATGGCTTCCTCCAAATTCTATATTATAAATATCACTCAATATTATTAGTTTTGTTTTTATTATATTTATATCCTGCTTTTTTATTTATGTCACCTTGACCTATAGCAATTAAAAACAGGAATGGTAAAATATAGAAACAAATCATGATGTTATCCAATTCAGATGAAGGCATTTCTTGGAGATTCTATGAGCTAGGTCTGTCCAGATCTTCCCATCTTGCACAATTTCTTTGAGTTTTTCTATGCTCTGGCCCTGTTACTCGTCCCAGCTTCTGCCAACCTAGCAGTTCGAAAGCACGTAAAAATGCAAGTAGAAAAATAGGGACCACTACGGTGGGAAGGTAACAGTGTTCCGTGCGCCTTTGGTGTCTAGTCATGCCGGCCACATGACCACGGAGACGTCCTCGGACAAGCGCTGGCTCTTCGGCTTTGAAACGGAGATGAGCACCGGCCCCTAGAGTCGGAAACGACTAGCACGCATGTGCGGGGGAACCTTTACCTTTACCTTTTTATGCTCTGGCTAGTGTCAGCTTTGATGGCGACTGGCCACCATGTTCTTTGACAGCGAGTTTCCTTTTAAGAAATAAATCAGGGGGAAATAAATTAAGTGTCTTTAAAATAAGCTAAATTTCAACCAACAAAAGCCTGGTAACGGAGTGGGAGCCAATCCATCTCATTTTGGAATATATTCAATAGACTGGAGGGCCCCAAATGAAATGCATTGCACTGCTCAGCATTTGATATAAACAGGACATGGATTAGCAACTCTAAGTCTGCCTGGCTCAAGATAAGTCAAAGGTGGTACAATACTCATGATTGTACAAATGAATGTCTCATCACAGTCATTACTATGGGACAGGGAGTCTCATCACAGTCATTACCTTGGGGCAGCTCAAGAGTTCATGGCTGCCATGGTGGTCATAGACCTACCCCACATCATTCATAACTCAACAAAACAGTGGTCACACACTAGACATGGTTTTCTTGTTAGAGCATTGGCAGTGTGATCTGAGGGAGGAACTATCTCAGACTTCTTTGTCATGGTCAGATCATACCCTGGTGACTTTGAGATTCTCTTATGATACCCCCCTCCACAAGTAGATAAAATCTATTCAACTGACTCTTCTTTCCCTCACTCTGGTCAACTCCCATATGGACTATATAATATGGGGCTACCCTTGAAGAGTATACAGAAGCTGTAACAGGAGGGATCATAATTACAAAAAAAAGTCACCAAAGTCCAAGCTGACCACGTGGTCCAGGAAGAAATAATGAACAGTGGTTTCTAAAACTGCCAAGAGATACAGGAGAAAAAGCCAGGTCACCTCTGCCCATCTATTTTTTGGTATAGTTTATATTTCAAGACAACTGAAAGATTTTAACCTTCCTTTGGACTTGTATCTCTCTTCTCTTTGGTGAAAAATTATTAGGTCACATTTCAAAATATCTGCCATTTTTTTGTACCCTGCTACTCTTTCCTTATATCTCCAAACTCTTAATGGAATCTTCATCTATTTTTTTCTCCTTCTTGAGGGACAAATTATTAAAAACAAATCCTTCACTTTGAACAAAGCCATCTTTTGATTGGTGTGAGCTCCATTAACTTTCTACATTCTGCTTTCCCACCTTCTCCTGAAGCATCTTCCAGCAGTGCTAACACATCTCAATTTATGAGCCTCATGTAACAAGGGTCAACGTATTAATATGTTAATAATGCAATGCTTTGCCAATTATGCTGGGAGAGGGGGTTATGTAGAGCCTCAATTAATTATGTTATAATATTTTGATGGCAGACTGATTGCTAGCTTTGCATAGCTGTAATGCTAAATGTTTAGAAGATGATAGACTGGGACGCCTTAATGGCCTCATGATTAGATTTGAGGAAAAGGCTGATACAAACAGAGATACTAATTTATGGACTTTGCTGCAGTACATTATCTTTGGGATCAGCAGATAGCAGGTTTTAAGACTGACCCTATTTTAAGAAATGCCTGTTTTCAGAAAGGGCTAGTTATGACAAAAGAACCTGTCTTTTACATCAGCAGCAGTTGTGATGAGGGAGGCCTTTGGACTGGGAACTGAATCAGAGTCTGGAGCAGACCAGTCCATCCTCTCAGCTTTAGTAGAGAAATAACCAGGTAGTTTATCTATACATTCTAATGAGATTGTTTCAGAGTTCAAGACTTGTGATTACTACTATTATTTATGTGTAATTCTAGAGCAGGGGTGTCAAACTCAATTTCATTGAGGGCCGCATCAGCATTGAGGTTGCCATCAGGGGGCCAGGTGGGTATGGTCTGGGTGGGCATGGCCTACTGGGTGGGCATGGCTAGAGTGTGTATGGCCTACTGGGTAGGCGTGGCTAGAGCGTGTATGGCCTACTGGGTGGGCATGGCCAGCTCTACATTGTTCGCATCAAGGTTGCCTATGGGGGCCTGGGCAGGAGTGGGACAGATCTGAGGGTCTCTGGCAGAAGGAGGGTCTCTGGGCCAGGGCCAAGGCAGCGGGGGCCGTTCCCTCACTGTTTCCAGGATGGCTTCGCGGGCCGCATGAAACCACTTCGCGGGCCGGATCTGGCCCCCGGGCCTTGTGTTTGACATGTCTGTTCTAGAGGTTATTAACACACTTCTGGTAGCCCAGAGAATATTGCACTGTGTGTAATGTGGAGCACAGCATCTCTTTCCCAATCAAATCTGAGGACTAGGTTCTAGAACAGTAGCATTTCAATTGGGCTTTTTATGAACGTTTGATACAAACTGTATAAATATTTATAAGCCACTCAAACTAAAGAATTTCTTGCTCCCATTTTAGAACAACACCCTCAAATATAAGATCAGACATTCATTCCTTAAGGGATATCATTTTTAAAAAGTCTCTAATAAAAGGAAAATGGAACTGTTGAGTTCAAATAAGACATTTGATTTATAAGATTTATTATTTGCTTTACAAAATTTATAATTCAGCAAATGAAGATAAGGTAAGTGATGGAAGTCCTGCTGTGTACATTGCTTTAAAAGCTGCATAAATAATATATATATATTTTTTAAAAAAATCATTGTGTTTACTTCTGCTTGTGGGGAGATATTAGTCAATTGTCACCAGCAAACCTGACTAAAAATGTGGGGGAAATATTCCAGATAGATTTCATTATTCTAAGGAATTAACATGACTGGGTATTTCAAAAACTGAGATATCTGTTGCTTGAAATTAACCATATTATTTTAATTTCAGTGGAATTTTATGGATTGATTATGTCTCATCAAATTGGTATTAACTCTTCTATTGCAGTTTTTCTTCACTCCTGAACAGGAACCCTCACTGGGCTGCAATCATTGTCTGAAAAAAGACATTACATATATTTATTCCTAATTATTTCAATTTTGATTGATTTATTATATGACATCAAGTCAGTATTGACTCTCAACAACCAGACTGATTAATCTTCCTTATGATGATATGTCCCCAACCTCATTCTTCAAGTCTTCCATTGAGGCATTCATAGCTATTATAATTAAGTCCCTTAACTTAGCTGCTGTCCATCCTCTTCTCTTCCACTTTTCTCAGCAATTTAAAGCAATTTAAAGCTCAAAGGAACTGAATCTTCACATAATATTTTTGACAGAAGGAATATTCCAGAACCTATATTTGGGTGAGTTTATTAAACAATGTGCAATATCTTTTGTATTTTTTTAAATTATTGAGCTCTTAAACTGCTACTGATTATAACTGGTATTTGAATATACATAAGGTAAAGGTAAAGGTTCCCCCGCACATGCGTGCTAGTGTGTGTGTGTGTGTGTGTGTGTGTGTGTGTCAGCTGCATAGGGGAGGGAAGAGGCAGGGGAGATATATATATATATATATAAAAGGGACGCGGTGGCTCAGTGGGTTAGGACGCTGAGCTTGTCGATCAGATGGTCGGCAGTTTGGCGGGTCGAATCCCGAGTGCCGCGTAACAGAGTGAGCGCCTGTTACTCGTCCCAGCTTCTGCCAACCTAGCGGTTCGAAAGCACGTAAAAATGCAAGTAGAAAAATAGGGACCACCACGGTGGGAAGGTAACAGTGTTCCGTGCGCCTTTGGCGTCTAGTCATGCCGGCCACATGACCACGGAGACGTCCTCGGACAAGCGCTGGCTCTTCGGCTTTGAAACGGAGACGAGCACCGGCCCCTAGAGTCGGAAACGACTAGCACGCATGTGCGGGGGAACCTTTACCTATATATATATATATATATATATATATATATATATATATATATATATAGATAGATAGATAGATAGATAGATATAGATATAGATATAGATATAGATATAGATATATAGATATAGATATAGATATATAGATATATAGATATATAGATATATACACCTCTATATATATATACATATATATATATATATATATATATATATATATATATATATATATATATATATATATATATATATATCTCCATCCCAAACATGGGACAAATCTTATTAGTCTCCCTTTAATTCTTTGTTAGCAAGCCAAAAAATTTACACAAATATGAGCTGCCACTGCTGTGGCTACTGCCTGTAGATGGCCTTAGGTTAGGCTGAAACAGGAAATAAGATCTGTCCCGTGTTTAGGACTTAAGCAAGTGCATTCAAAATACTTAACAAACATTTAAAACATATACATACATACATACATACATACATACATATATACATACATACATACATACATAACACCATGTTTATGTTAAAACGTCCCAACGTCCCACCTTTGTTTTTATTAAGATAGTTTCCCACCTAGTAAAGACCTTACTTGGAGAGTGCTGTATAATTTATAATATGTTTTTACATGTCAGTTTTAGGAATATCTCTTGAGGGACAAATTAAAATAATATAAACAAGTAGAAGAAGAAGAAGAAAACACTTTCATTTTTTCCCAATTGTGTCTTTAGAATAATCAATATACAATATAACATGAAGACCCAACTATCTGGAGAAGACTCTAATGCTGGAAAAGGCAGAAGGAAAGAGAAGATAACAAACAACCACTAGCAAGATAGATGGACTCAGTTACAGTAGTGAGATCCATTGGAAAAACCTAAAGGACCAAATTAGGAACAGACTGTCATGGAGATACACTATCTATGTGGTTGCTAAAATTAGTACTGACTTGATCAACACTAATCAATCAATAAAATAGAAATAATTAGGAATGAATATTGGTGCTGTTGTATTCCAGATAGCGACTGTAACCCAGTGTGATTTCTTTTCAAGCTGTGGAGGAAAGTTCTAGCAGAATTTTAAATCCAGGACTGGATTCTAGCTGCTTCTAAATGAAATTCAAGCTGTTACACTAATATGCACTTGTTTGGGGTGAGTTGGTCCTTCATAATTAAAACAGTCTAGCATGTCCTAGTTTGCCTTTTTTTTAACTTAATGAAAGGCAGAGGAATTCTGTATTTGTTCTACTAGTTCTCATTCATTTTCGTAGGGAGACTTTGTCTTTGAAATTCTTTCAAAAGATCAGAGAATAGTCATGGCTGATATTTGGTATTCTTGCATTTATTCCATAACATGTAGAACAGCCCAAAAACTGTAGAAGAGTATCCCATCGTTCATTATAGCATGATTTTTGCAAGGGTCATCACCCTGTTTGGCTTTTCCTACTTCAGTGAAACCCAAGCAGAAAGTCATCAGGAGAAAACTTCTGTTTGAGAGCTATTTCAGTTAGTATCTTACTGCCACAACTGGGAAAGAATTCAACCTTGGCAAAATCTTAGGCCATGTCAGGTGCATTCATTTCAGCTTGAAGCTGGTTGTAGCAGCTGTGGGAACAAGAAAAAAATGAAACAGGAAACATAATGGCTTCTAAAAAGATAACTCTTTCTGGCTCTTTCTCTCTCACTCTCTTCTCCTTAGGGCATGCACCAGTATTTAAAAACCAGAGAACCTGGGAAATGCACAAAAGATATTCCCAAGTCTCCCAAACACAGGTGGTTCTATTATTAGCAGCACTCCAAACAGGAGTAGGGTGGGGGGGAGAGAGCCCCCCTGCTGCTGTCAACCATTGTAATTAGGAAAATGATGAGTAGGAAAGAGAAGTAGAAGCAGTTTCTTTTTCAATCAAATTACAATTTAAACCAGAGACAAGTTATTGAAGGAGTAGAAGCTGGTCATAATCATATTAAATTAATATTATGATATGTGTAATTCCAAGGTCTATGAGACTATAGGTTATTTCATTTATGAATCAAATTTATATAGCTGCCCATGCGGTTGAAGGGGGACATTATTAAGCTATTCGTTACAATAGTTGTGGAAAATATTTTTGCAGAAAATATTTTAAAAACCCTTGTTTTTGTCAATCTAGATTTCTGGAAAATGGCATGGAATTACAAGATTCCAGCTAGCTTACAATAAATAGGAACAACAAATTAAGTTATAAATTAAGAACAGATTCTGTGCACATCTGAGGATCTGGTTAGGAAAAGGACCTGTGGAATTTTACACTTGAAGTTTGATTTTTGTTAATTCATTGAAAGCAGAACAGGAAGGGTCTCTAATGCCTTCTGGTCTTCCATTACAATAATACTAATTTTCTTCCCCCTTCAACACAGAGGTAGAGGTCAGATTGAAGATGTAAGTTTACCCAGAACTTTGTTATCCTTCCATTGAAGAATTGGCTGTGAAATACTACAGATACTTGGGGGATTCCTGTCATGTTTCCCATTTGTTGGGCCAAGAAATAAAAACACCACAGTGCCTTCATTCATGATCTCAGAATGCATCTGAACTGCAGTAAGAGAGGTGAAAGACTTAGTAACTTGTGCAGTTTCTGTTTCCCCAAACCGCTGGAACTGCATCCAAATATTTTGTTCAACATGCAGTTCATCCACACTCTATTCTGTAACCAAGAAAAATAGGCTTGCAAGCACAGGCTTTTCTTCTTCTTTTCAGATAATGGCAAAGTATCCCTAATTCAAAACAACTCAACTAATTGGTCCAAAAAGGATGTTAACAGTTCTGTCTAGCAGACTGTATTTAAAACAATTGTTAGCAATCAATAAATCCTGCCTGATTGTTTTATTTCATTAAAGATGTATTTGTTAACTAAGCAGCTGGCACCCAAACAGCTGCTTTAAATAGAGAAGCATTTCCATATTCTATTTTATCATTTCCTTTGTTAGTTTCTTTGCAAATTTCCCAAGGCAATGACTATCAAAATTACAGAGAAATCCAGACTGGTTCAATAGTACAATTAGAGAAATGACAAATCAATGAGAATATCAACATTGCACTGGACACTGGACAATAATAGAATAGGGAGCAAACCATATATTTACTTGCACTGACAACATTACCTAGTTGGGTGATGAAACTACCAAACTCAGAGAGCACCAAGGACTCCTCAGTCCAACCCAGAGCTATGTATATTCTCTACTATTGAAATTAATAGAATACTACTATGAATAAAAATATCAGAAGAAAGATGGTTCAGATTTCCAACATTCTTCTTAATTGATTTGGAGCAACCAGATGCCCTGTGGTGGGTCTTTCTAAAGTCACCAAAAGGCAACCATGTGTAGGTGGCAGCAAGATAATCATTGATTGAGATTATTATTTTCACATGTTGAGTTATAACTACCTAATGCTCTACCTTTCATTAGACCAAATATATTTGTACTTGATACAGGTATTGTCAGTGACTTAACTGTCCAGCACCAGCTTCTTGAATCCTATCAGGACACATTAGATCAACTTTTCTGCACTACCACAATTTAAGATGTAGTATATGTAGTATGAAATAGATATTTAAAAAATATGCATTCTCTACCAATCTCCTGGATTCATGAGATCCTTGTTATTCTAAACATAAAATGTGGCTACACTCTTAAAAAAAAGCCTTCAAAAATGTGGCAAAATTTCCCTTCCCAGTTAGCAGAATGTTATCCATGCAATTGAATGTTACAATGAGTTTACTCTCCACCTTACTTCCCTGCAGCAAGTCAATACTGTGGGACAAATTATCACATTGTACTATGATGTCATGAAATAAAATTGTGCTAAACATTCCAAAGAAAAATGGAAAATGAGGTGCTTAGATTTTAACAACCATTTTAACAACTATCCATTTCAAATAATGTGCATGTCTGGCTTCTGGTATATGTGTAACCAGGAGTAGATTTATAACTAGATTTGGATCAAGAACAGAAGAGGTTACCAAGATTCTAAAAGCTCTGGAAATGAAGTCTTATAAAGTATGATTAAAGAAACTGATTGTGTTTAGCCTACACAAAAAATTACTGAGGCAAGATATGATAGCAATTCATTAACACTCCAGTTTCAACCAATGGGTTCAAACATACAAAACAAATATATTCATGAGAGACTTCCTGACTAAGTTGTCAGCCAGTGGAACAGGCTGTACTGTAGTTGAAGCCCTGGTGGGGTGTCTTTATGAACTACATCTTCATCATGATGCTAATGATGAAGTATTTGGTGGGACCCTAGTTGACTTAGCCCTAAACTGTAAGTTCTCTCTTATTAGAAGTTTTTAAACAGAGGTTGGATGGTTATCTTTTAGAGATATTATAGGGAATAATGCACTCAGGAGGTGATTGGTCTAGATCAGTGCTTTTTTTCTAAAAAAAAAAAGTGCCGGAACTCAGTGGTGCTGTCACTGGGAGCGATGCCGGTGTCTTCCTACGGCATTGCCACCCATCCTTTGCACCCCCGCCCCTGCAGCTTGGAGCCACATGCCATGGGAATTCCCCTCCCCACAGCCGCCGTGGGGATTCCCCTCCCCACAGTTGCCATGCCATGGCCCATGCTGAGCCCCCACCCAGAGCTGCTCCAAACCCCGACCCAGAGCTGTGTTCCTTGTGGCACTGGTCTCCGGTGTCAAACAGCTGATGGCCTCCGGCATCAGTACTCATTCACTTATTCCCTGTCGCTTCCAAATGCAGTGAGTGAGCAAGCAAGTGGCTTTGGAAGTGTTTGGAAGCGATGGGGCTGTAATGAGTGAATAAGCAAATGGTGTTGGCAGCGTCGGGGCAGTAAGTGAGTGTGTGAACAAGCAAATGGTGTTTGGAAGCAATGGGGCAGTAAGTGAGTGAGTGAGTGAGCAAATGGCATTTGGAAGCGATGGGGCAGTAAGTGAGCGAGCAAGCAAGAGGCCTTTGAAAGAGACAGAGTGAGTCGGGGAGAGACTGAACGAGGTGCCTTTGAAAGAGATGGAGGCGATGGAGTGAGAGCGACTGGAGGCTTTTGTGGAGCAAAGTGTGAGTGAGTGGGGGGGGGTTGCGAGTGAAGGGTGAGAGAAAAAGGGAGAAGTGAGGGGGAGAAGGGAAAAAGAAAAGGCACTGACTTCTGACTTCCTCTGTTACAGGACTAGAAGGAAGCATTAACATTGAAGCTCAACTTTTTGCTTTTCTATAATATTATAAACTGGCCATTTCTATCACAATAAATGAATCTAACCAATGAAACCCAAAACACCCCCCCCCTTTTTTTAGTCATCAAGTTTTTGACACCTTGTTAAGCTGTCAAGTTTCCAACGTATGGGCTTGAATGTTATTGTTTGACTTAAGCACTGGTGGTGCTTGAATATTGTCATGTTCTAAAAGTGGTACAATTTCTGAAAAGGTTGAAAAGCCCTGATGTAAATGCAGCCTAAATTGTTTATTGCCATCCTATTTGCAAATAATATCTTACTTACCTAGTTGAGATGGTGTAGTTGGGCAGCAAGAAGGGGTGCAAAGTTCCTGCCTTCACTGCAGACAACTTGCCTGTGCAACATTTGCCAGCCGGGTCTTTTGGCATGCTCAGCAGCAATTCCTATTAGCTTTCGAAAGCCAATAGGCAGGCGTAGGCAACCTTGGCTCTTTTATGACTCGTGGACTTCAACTCCCAGAAGATGTTACATAACATAACATCAACTGGAAGATGTTAAACTGTCCTTCTGTTTCTTTCCTTCCCAAAAATTGTGTTAATGAGTCCTCTCTAAGCTCTGCTGATCAGCTTGTCCTGGATTGTTTTGCCACAAAACGGAACGGTTTGCAAGTTGTAGTTGAGACAGCCCATCTCATTTCAGATAGATCACATATAATTGAAGATTGTAATTAGTTGCGTGTGCATGTTCAGCAAGTGTGATGTATTTGTGCTGGCATTTCTAGGCCTCTTTTCAACCACATCCAGAAAAAATTGTAACAAACATGTTTGGTATTTCCCAGCAATCTGTTACTGGAAGGAAAAAGCAATCCCTGCTGCATTACTGATCCCAGAGAAGCATTTGCATGTATGCAGGTATCCTTAGGGTGCCATAGTTATGGATGAGAAATATTGGTTGCAAAGTTGGCATTTCTGAATGTAATACAGATATTTTGGACAGTAAAAGTAAAGTCCAAATTAAGAATATTTCATTCTTAAGAATTGTTTAATTTAAAGTGGTTTAGTTGTAATAGATGGATATAGATTCAAAATAGTTTTCAAGAGTAATTACAAAAGATGCTGTTTTTTCTAGCATCAGCTAAATTACACATATTACATTGAGAAAAATTTTCTCATTTCTTTCCTGTTACCTTTATTGATTTCATTGCAGAGATGTTAACATAGGAAATAGATTGTTTTGTTATCTAATTTTACCTTCCAAAAGACAGAAGCAGATGAAAAATGTGAGGTTCTTTCCTGTTGGCTTTTTTGAATTAGCTGTTTTAGATTCTAAAAGTTTACTTCCTAAAGAAGTAAGTAACCTTGTAAATAATTTTAATGTCCTCCTCTAGTGCAGGGCAGGCAACCTTGGGTCTTTTATGACTCAAGGACTTCAACTCCCAGAATTCCTGAGCCAGCATGGCTCAGCTTGGAAACCTCTCTCTTTCCCCTCAGCGTGGCTGGTTCAGGATTTCTGGAAGTTGAAGTCCACGAGTCATAAAAAAGAGCCAGGATTGCCTATCCCTGCAATAGGCTTTTGAAAGCCAATAGAGGGAACATTTTTTTTTTTGAAAAAAAAAGGTGCCGGAACGCCGTTCTGAGTATTCTATGAGAAAAAAAGCCCTGGTCTAGATGATGTCTGAAGTAACTTCCAATTCTATAATTCAAGAATGTATGCAAACAGTGCATAGGCAACTGTACAGTAAAAATGCTAGGTTGATCAAAGACATAAGTGAGATGTTAATTCTGTATATTATTCAAATATTTGCTGTTAGAATCTTAAGGATCATAAAGAGAACAAACCTATCAAGCACCCCTACCTTGATCTATGCTGATATAATGATATGCTAATATAAGGACAGGAAGGCCTGGAGGAATGTTGTCCATAGGGTCGCGATGGGTCGGACACGACTTCGCAGCTAACAACAACAACAATATAATGATTTATCCAGTTTATTAGGGGAATTGCTTTTTAAACATATATATGGTTAAACCAAACAATATAGAAATTCTTTGAGCTCTTGACTATCTGCCAAGTGGTTAGCCATCATCCAGAAATAATCCTTCCATGCTTCTTTATTAGTTGATTTCTCTCTTATTCTTTCTCTCTTTATCATTTTTTCTATCATACATCAAACTAGGGTGGGGGCTGTCAGCAAGTGCCCTTCATAGGTATGTCTTGGGCAGGTGAATACTACTTGGAGCAGAAGATGTCAATGATAGCCAAATTCCAAGCCACACATGATTTGAAAGATAATCACCAGAAACTTGAATTATACTCATAAAGAAACCATAAAGAAACCAGCAATCAATGCAGCTCTGCAGTATTGGTGTTATATAACAATATTGGCTGTTAATTCGTGGGTACATTTTATACTAGTTGCAATTTCTGAGTGATTTTCAAAAACATCCTTATGTATAGCTTATTACAGTAGTCCACTGATGTGGTGACAGAGACATGAGTGGTTATAGCCTTTACCTTTAATTTCAAGAAGAGTTTCAACTGCTACGTAAGTCAAAGCTGGACAGAAGTCTTCTTGGACACAGCTTCCACCTGATGTCTTGACAAGAGCTGGGAATCCAGGAGCACCCGCAAACTGCACATCAGGTCTTCCTGGTGAAGCAAAATTCCATCTAAAGTTAAAGATCATATTTTCCATTTCATTTAGCTTCTGAATCTTCATCCATTCTAGGTTTGGTTGACTTTCAATCTATTTCTTCTCTTCTAGACTCCAGACAGAGACAAGAGTTTTTATCTTCCAGTCATCTGAGTTAGAGGTATACTGGGAATGATGATGATGATGATGATGATGATGATGATGATGATGATGATGACAATAACAACAATAATAATAATATCATGTCCCCGCTCACCCTTCTCTTCATTAAACTAAACATACCCAATTCCAGCAACCATTCCTTATATGCTTTAGCCTCCAGTCCCCTAATCATGTTTGTTGCTCTTCTCTGTACTCTTTCTAGAGTCTCAACATCCTTTTTACATTGTGGTGACCAGAACTATCATCAGAATATTGATTATGCCAAACCCCAAACTGTCAAATGACCTTCACAAAAGCTTTATGTAGATGTTAAATAGTGTACAGTTTGCTTAGAAGAATAATATTCACTTCCTCAAACAGGTGTTGGATAGTTGGTAGCTTTATGTGGATTATCGAATTGAGCAAGGATTTAGATTAGATGACCTTGTGGGAGATGAAAATATAGCCCCCTCCTCATATAACAAGATGAGGCTGGAGCAAACCTGTGATAGGCCCCACGGTAGTGATTTAAAACAAAGCTTTGACTTGAACTTTATACTATTTCACAATAAAGGTAAAGGTAAAGGTTCCCCCGCACATGCATGCTAGTCGTTTCCAACTCTAGGGGCTGGTGCTCATCTCCGTTTCAAAGCCGAAGAGCCAGTGTTTGTCCGAGGACATCTCCATGGTCATGTGGCCGGCATGACTAGACACCAAAGGCGCATGGAACACTGTTACCTTCCCACCGTAGTGGTCCCTATTTTTCTACTTGCATTTTTATGTGCTTTGGAACTGCTAGGTTGGCAGAAGCTGGGATGAGTAACAGGTGCTCACTCTGTTACGCGGCACTCAGGATTCAACCTGCCAAACTGCCGATCTTCTGATCGACAAGCTCAGCGTCCTAACCCACTGAGCCACCACGTCCCTTTATTTCACAATATGAACATACTATTGGTAATCTGTGCAATATGAAATTGCAAAGTGGATAGGTCTATGTATATTTGGAACATGAGTATTATAACTGTGGGAGAAATAGGGAACTGAAAGTAGCTGATGGATGCAGGTTCTAATGTACACGGGTATATTTGAAAAGTTATGTTCAGCAGAGAGTATATGTGGAAAGTAGGTCAGCAGAGAGTCAGTAAGAGGTCACCAAACATCAGCAGAAGTCAGCAAAAGTCAGCAGGCCATCTGTCTATAGTCATAGAACAAGAAAGGCTATAAAAGGTTGGGACTGGACCTGATTGATTTGCCATTGGCCTATAGCTGTCCTATTGGAATTTGCTATAACCATTTGGTCCTCATTGCAATGAGTTATTAATGTACGTGATGATGTGTTAGTATGCTTGCTATGTTCCAAATTGTTAGAAAAATTAAACCTCTGAATCTTAAAGTAAGAATTACTGGTTTGTGTTGCTGTCTCTTGTCTTTTCCATTGGGTTTTTTTCCACGACAACCTATAGATTATTACAACTTTTTAATATAACCATTGCTTTAAAGGAAAGATTCAATACATATTTGAAAAGCAGTCTCTCCCCCTTTCTTCTGCTGACAAATTGTTCCATGTTTTAATCAACATTTAGTAGTATTGGCACTCATGTCAGCTTTCAGTTTTCATGATACTAGAGTTCATGAAATCTGCTTGTTTTATATAGCTAACCACTATGATACCTATTAGTACTTAGATGAATGATCATCAGGAAATTTCTGGGCTGCAGAGTAGATTACATTTTTTTTTCTTTTTAAAACCTTTACTGGTAGAAGGTAATAAGAAACCACTTCTGTACTGATGCCAGAGTAAACTATAAAGACATGAAGAGTCAAGCTTGACTTTATAATTTGCAATCACGGGTTCATGTCCTACTCACTGGATCAACAGAAAACAAATTTGTTCCAGTCCTTCATTTTGTCGAGAAAGAGTATCCACACATTCCTAATATGGCAATTTGCTGCTGAGTCTCAACAACATATTTGAACTCAATTAAAAGGTTTGTGCTTTCATGAGTTGGCTGAGGAATATCAAGGCAGAGAAAGGAGTTTAGACAAAATTAGATACATTTCCTAAGGGTTGTTAAGAAATATTCTATACTGAAAGCAGCTTGTTGTTGACTTTACTTCTGGCTAATGTCATTACACTAACACAGGGTTCACTGGTCTAAATCTTAAACTTCCTTTGCTTATAAAGTATCTTCAGTCTCTAATTTAAATGACTAGGTCACCAAACATTCAGTTATCCTACATTGCAATTATGTACAGAGCTACACGTGCATACCACCCTTTAGTTTCACTAAATCAGCATTTTTTGACAATTCACAGAGCACTACTGTGTGTGGGACTGCCATATTTTAATCTGGCAGAGGATGGATAATATACTTACTTACTGCAACCAAGGTCAGAAAGAATACATGAAATAGTGATGCAAGAAAGCAATAAACTAGAGTTCCTAATCTTATTTTCTTGGTCAGAGCACTGGAGGAGATTTGTTCAGAGACATCCTTGCTTACTTGTTAATCCCAAACAATCATATGATTTACTGAGGATCTAAAGGACTGAAAAGGTGCCTAGAACAATACTGGTAAAAAACAAACAAAGAAAGAAAAACCATAAGCCAGTGACCATTAATAATAGCTTACTTTCAGCCTACACAAGGGAAACAAGAACTGAAAACTATTAGTTCATCTTTGCATCTATTGAAATCACATATTTCTAGTTGTTCTGAGTAATCTGGACCCTTTTAGAGAAATATAGGTAGAACAAAATGCCTGTGAGCATATTTGATGAATGTATGAATTTCTTTGAGAATAAAATTGCTTTTATCTCCTTTAGGTTGTACCCAGTTCAACAAAGCCTATTTCAGTGAGACAAGCCATAATCTAACCTGGGGTCCTTTTGATCTTTCGGAGGAAAGGAAGTGGAATAGAGTTTTCAGTAATCTGAATTTACCCACCTGCAGGCTTGATCTCTCCCAGCTACTTTGGATAGCTAGGTGGGGCATGAGTAGCTGGATTCAGGGGAAAAAATGATCAGTGCTTCTGTGATGCAGGCCACAATACCACTTGCTTTAAAGGAGGAAGATGTACACATTCCCAAAGAGATATCTCCATAGGCCAAACTGCCTTTGACAACTTTTACCTACTGTTGGGGTTGAAGATTCTAGATCAAATGAATCATCTGGATCTTTTTCAGTCAGAATTCATGCAGGTTATGACACAGAAAAAAGCACTGGTCTCTCTGGTAAATGTCCTTCATTGGGACTTAGATATGAGAAATATAGCCCTTTTTGTTCTATTAGAAATCTTGATACTATTCAATACTTCTATGTTATTTCCCTACCAAGAAAGCAGAACTCTTGAAACTTGCATCATTTCAAAAGGAACTTTCATTGGCAGGTACAGACAAGAGGAAATCTAGGCAGGATCTGAGGACTTCCTGCCCAAATCAATAGGTAAAACCACTGAACTTCCGGTGGCGGCGCGGCGCCGAAGACAGCCTTCCCGGGCTGCCCGCGGCTCAGCTGTTTGTTTTTTCGCCCGAAACAGCGCCGATCAGCTGTTCGGGCGAAATTGAAGCCCCCTCCTCGGGAGAAGAGGAGGGGGTGAGGCCCCAGGTAGGGGTAGAGTTCTCCGGGGCCGCCTGAGCTTGGAGCTTGGGCGGCTGAAGGATTGAACTCCCCCGAAGCCTGGGTTGCTCCCAGCTGGCCGTCGTCTCTGCTCCGAACTTCCTGGAGCAGAGCCAGGCGTCTGCGAACCATCCCTGCCTGAAGAAAGGACTATGATTTAAAGGAGCAGGCAGAGCGGTACAAGAGACAAAGGTGAAGAGATGTATTTTAATATACTCCCTAGCTTGTTGGATTTTTTAAACTTTTGAAAGTGCGTCATAATTGAGGACTAAAAGATGGCGGCGAAACCTCCCCCTAAAACTCTTCGGAGTGGTGGATCCTCGCCAGTGCAACAATCATCATTACAGGCATTGCACCCTCCTGAAGCGCTGACACCGAAGGACTTACGAGATGCTTTGGATAAACTTTTGGAATCAATCAATCAATCAATGGCAGATAAATTTGCGCAGATGGAGGAGAAATTGGAGAAATTGGAGGAGAGGATGGAAGAGAGGATGGAACAGAAGCTCAGCGTGATGAAGGTAGACATTTTGTCCTCAGTGCATAAAGTGGCGGAATGTGTGGAAGAATTAGATGAAAAAATGGATGATTTGGCTCAAAGAAATGCTATATTAGAAGTAAAAGAAGAAGAAATTTTTACAGCTATTAAGGAACTGAAGGTGGATAAAGCACCAGGCACTGATGGCTTGACTGCGGCCTATTATAAAAACTTGCAATTAGAGATGATAAAACCGTTAAAGGAACTGTTCCAGACAATCCAGAGGGGGGGAGAGGTGCCCCCGTCTTGGAGAACAGCTTTTATTTCTTTGATTCCGAAGGAAGACCAGGATGCTACTCAAGTTAAAAATTATAGACCGATATCGCTTTTAAATACAGACTATAAGATATTTGCTAAGGTTTTGGCTAATAGACTGATGAGGGTCCTGCAACAGGTGATTCATGGGGATCAAACGGGGTTTATTAGTGGTAGGCAAATGAAAAATAATGTGAGACATATAGTTGACGTGTTAGAGTTTTTGGAAAGGCACAACCAGATCTCTGCAGCGCTAATCTTTTTAGATGCTGAAAAGGCTTTTGATCAATTGAATTGGCAATTTTTGTTGAAAGTTTTAGATAAAATGGATTTTGGGGAAATTTTTTTGCAGCCGATTAGGGCATTATATCAAAAACAAACTGCCCGAATCATAGTTAACAATAGCTTGACAGCAGCATGTAATATTGAGAAGGGCACAAGGCAAGGGTGTCCGTTATCGCCCTTGTTATTTGTGTTAACATTAGAGATACTATTGACCAAGATTCGGAATTCAGAAAAAATTAAGGGAATTCAAGTTGGAGATCAGGACTATAGATTGAGAGCATTTGCCGATGATCTGGTTGTTACAGTGACCCAGCCAGAGAATTCTGTTGTGGACCTGATGGAGATAATAACACAATATGGGAAAGTTTCTGGATTTAAAGTAAATATACAGAAAACTAAAATTTTGGCTAGAAATATGACAGTTTCACAGAAGGCTCTCTTAGAAGGATTAACTGGATTTGAGATTGTTAAAAGGGTTAAATATCTGGGGGTGATTTTGTCGCCCTCTAATACAAAGCTATATAAAAATAACTATGAAAAATTATGGGGGAAAATTCAAAAAGAATTGGAGAGTTGGCAAAAATTGCAATTGTCTTTGCTGGGACGGATTGCAGCAGTGAAAATGAATGTCCTGCCCAAATTTTTATTTTTATTTCAAATGATACCGATTCTTAAGAAAGATTCTAATTTGGAGGAATGGCAGCGTGGTATCAATAAATTTGTCTGGGCAGGGAAAAAGCCACGAGTTAAACTTAAGATTATGCAGGATACTCGTGAGAGAGGTGGCCTTAAGCTGCCTAATTTGAAATTATATTATGAAGCTGCTGCATTAGTAGGAATAAGCGATTGGATTAATTTGACGCAATTGAGGTTATTAAATCTTGAGGGCCATGATCTGTTGTTTGGCTGGCATGCATATTTGTTGTATGATAAGAAGGTAGATACTGTGTTCAGGATGCATATTTTAAGACAGGCATTGCTGAGAGTTTGGAAGAAGTATAGACATAAGTTAAGCAGCAAGATACCATTGTGGGCAATTCCAAAACACGCAATAGAAAATATACATGCTGGCTTTAAACATGATGTGACTACGTACAAGGAGATTTTAAGTTTGGAAAGGAATATTTGGTGCTTGAAATCATATAGCCTGTTGCGAGAAGAGAAGGTTGTCCAAACTTGGTTTCAATATATTCAGTTACGGGCCAGGTGGAAAGAAGACCAGAAAAATGGATTTACAATGACTGATGAAAATTTGATAAAGCAAATTAGAAATCAGGGACCAGCACATATTAAACGGATATATCTTGCATTGATAGAGATTGATTCAGAAACGGAGCTTGTTAAGGATTGCATGATAAAATGGGCCCAAAACATTCAGGAAGTTATTACAATGGACACGTGGGAGAAGATTTGGGTGAGGAATGTAAAATTTACTCAAGCTCAAAATTTAAGAGAGAACTTTTACAAAATGTTTTATAGATGGCATTTAGATCCCAAAAAGCTTGCAAGTATGTATCCGAAATACCAGCCTAAATGTTGGAGGTGTGGCGATGAAGATGCAACATATTTTCATATATGGTGGACATGTAAGAAGGTTAAGGCTTTTTGGATAAAAGTCTGGTGGAATATGCAGAAGATTTTTAAACGGAGGATAAAGTTTTGTCCGCAATTTTTTTTGTTGGGAATAATTGTTGACGCTACAGTTGTGGACTCTAAGCTGATGTTGAACTTAGTTACGGCAGCAAGACTTTTGATAGGTCAATATTGGAAGAAAGAGGAACTGCCGACCATAGAAGAATGGACTTTAAAGGTTTCCGACCTGGCAGAGATGGCGAAGATTTCAGCCTATTTGAAAGATCATTCGCAAGAACGTTATATTATGGAATGGAGAAAATGGATTGAGTTTATCCAGAACAAGTATAGGGTCAAGAAGTTTTATGTAGCATTCGAATGAGTCTTCTTTCGTTTCTCCTTCTTTTTTATTCTAGTTTTTTTATATATATCTATTATGGTTAAGGTGTGTTTTATCCTATATAAGCTAGGGAGTGATGGATTTTAGAATCTATAGTTTTTAGTATATGGTTGTTTATGATTGTTTTTTTATATACATATACCTTGTATTTAGCTCTGGGAAGTCGGGGGGGGAGGGGGGGTGGAGGGAGGAGGGGAGGGAGGGAGGTTGGGGGGAGGTAGGGGGGGTATAGGGAGGGGGAAGGGGTTGTTTTTTTAATGGAAAACTGTATTTTAAAACTTTTCAATAAAAAAAAATAGGTAAAACCACTTAATAGTAAATAAAACTGTCCATCTGGTCAGCTCAAACAGACCAATCCATAGGTGACAACAAGCCATGGTAAATGAATCGATAAGGCAGCTCTCTCAAGGTTCTCAGGTCTTGACATGACAAAGTCATGAGAAAGCTGCATGAATTTTACTCTCTGAGGTTTTGGCACATATAATTATCCTCCTACCCTCCTGCCCTACCCAGGGCAGCTCGTCCCTCATCGAGCAAAACTTTTTATGACTAAGGAACCATTCGTCCTTTTCTAATGCTTGTCTAAACTCAGTTCCTGTTTTACTGTCCAAAGAGGGTTTCTCTCTGGTGTTTGCTTTTGTGGTGGTCAGGGCCTCCATTTTTCTGTCTGATGACATTGGTTTCTTTGCCTGAGCTCTCATGGTGACGAGGGCCATTAATTGTTTTGGGGCAATCAAAGGTTTAATCATGTCAGTTTTTTTGCTATTGTTCTATGGCATCCTTGATAAGGCATCAGCCAAAAAGTTCTTTCCCTCCGGTATGTACTAAATAGAAAAATCAAATCAGTGGAAATGTTGGGACCACTGAGCTTGTGTAGGGGATAGCTTCCTTGGGCTTTTTAATGTCTCAAGATTTTTGTAATCAGTCCATACCTGAAATGGGATTTTTCTCCCTTCCAAGGAATGCCTCCAAGTGAGAAGAGCCCAGCGCACTGCATACTCTTCCTTTTCCTACACTGCCCACCTCTGTTCAGTTTCAGTGAGCTTTTTGGAGGTGTATACCCAAGGTTGCAATTGCCCCTCCTGATTCTCTTGGAGCAGTACCACCTCTACTGCCACATCACTAGTGTCGGCCTGGATGACAAATGGCTTCTCTGGGTCTGGGTGTTTTAATACCAGCTTGGCAGAAAAAAGCCTCTTTAGTTTCTCAAAAGCTGCTTGGTACTCCATAGTCCATTTCAACAGTTGACTGGGTTTTGGCTTGTTCACACCCTTTGTTTTTAGTAGATTAGTGATGGGAAGGACAATCTGGGCAAAAGAGGGAATAAACTGCCTGTAGAAGTTCACAAATCTGAAGAAGCTTTGCAACTACAAATAATCATTTTTTTCTTTGTGGAATTTGCACTTTGAAAGTTTGGCATAGAGGTGGGCTGCCTGAAGCTTGTTTATGACTGGTCTGACCAGTTTCACATGCTCCTCCTTCATTTCTGCAAATATTAGGATGTCATCCAAATACACCAAAAACCCCTTGCAGCCTGAAGGGCAGCACTCAGAACTGGAAGCACCAGCATAGATCAGTTCTATGGGTCTGGTGAGGGGCACAATGGGTCCACTTTTCAGAGGATCATCATCTGAGTCACTGTCAGAGGTTTCTGATGGTTTCTCTGGTGGGGTTGGAGTTTCTCCTCCCTGGGCTTTGGAGGGTTGGACCTCTACAACCTCAGCACCTTTCATAGTGGTTTCCTGGGGATGCAGTGGGGTTTTCCTGGGTTTCCCCCCTCTACCTCAGTCTGCCCTCAGGATTGGCATCTTTGAACAGCACTCAGCTGCTCAATTGGCCCTCTTTACCACATCTGAAACAGGCGGTCGAGTGCAGGGTTCACAGTTAGTTGCCTCTCTCTTCTCTTCTGGGGGGAAGCACCTCCACGTTCAACCCAATTGCCATTGGCTATGTGCCAGGTCAATTTCTGCCTCTTCTGCCATGATGAACCAGCCATGAAAGTGTTACGGTCACCCCCGGGTGATGCCGTCCTGGTAGAGATCATCATTCAACCCATCTTTGAAAAGGCCAACCAGAATTTCTTCTGTCTTGTTGAGGCCGCTCACCAGATCTTGGAATTCCTCAGTGTAGTCGGCCACCAGTCACCTGCCCTGCTTTATTGTCTTGATGTGTTCCTTCACTTTCTGATCTGCTAGGGCAGGAGTGTCAAACTGCCAGCCTGTGGGCCGGATGCATCATCTGGAAGCCATGCCCACCCCATTGCCAGCAATGGCAAAATAGTCTGAATATGTCTCGCAACATCACATGATATTGCAAGTTTGACATGTCTGTGCTAGGAGGGTCCTCGAACCTCCATCTCATGGCTGCCATGAATAGCTTAAAATTCTGGAGTTTGGATGCATCAGTGTTATACAGGGTCACCATCCACCTGGCTGCCGCACCTTCTAGGACCAAGGTAATGATCCTGGTACATCCATGGTACCCGGGAATGTCCTAAATATATTTGTGCATTTAGCTCAGGACATGGACTAGGAAGAAGCCCACTGCTATGGTGATCCATTGTACTTTACCCCCAAGGCTGGGACCTTACAGCTGGGTTGATGGGTTCTCCTCCTTCTGGCCAGGTATCCATCTCCTCCAGTTGGAGTAACATGGGCTGGGGTGGTGGCTTCAGCCACCACTCCAGAGGCTTCTGAAGCACTAGTAGAAGGGCCGAGGTTCACGAGCTCGCTATCCCAGATCTCTTCTTCTTCGTCCCACCTCATGGTTACCAAGCCATGGCAGGGATTGGCTTCTTTTTCCTAGAGGTTTTTGAATGCCTCCACCAGCATGCCAATGGCTTGCTTAAAAAAGTGGTCAGCACGTGCTGGCCTCTTACCCTCTTCTTCACTGATGTTGAGTGATCTATCCATCTCACAGTTCCATCTGGGTTGATAGCTACTGCATTTGAGGGTTACTTTTCTGGCTTTTGTGTCCCACTCCAATCGAGCATCTTGGTTTCTCATAGGTGTCTGCCTCATGGGACAAGCTGGGGGACTCTGTGTTGCTTCTACTTGGGCAATCCTTCAGGGGGGCCTCCTCCAGGCACTCACTTTCCCTTTTCTCACTGCTGGGATTTGACATTATCTTGCATGGTCCCCATGGTAAGAATTGTCCTCCAGGTTGACCACTTTGCAGATCCTGCCTAATGTAAGGACCTGCCTCTGTTTCCCTACCTAGAAAGCAGAACTCTTGAAACTTGCATCAGTTCAAAAGGAATTTTTATTGGCAGGTACAGACAGCAGGAAATCTAGGCAGGATCTGAGGTCTTCCCGCCCGAATCAATAGGTAAAACCACGTAATAGTAACCCCACCCAACTGTCCATCTGGTCAGTTCAAAGAGGCCAATTCATAGATGATAATGAGCCATGGGAAATGAATCTATAAGGTGCCTCTCTCAAGGTTCTCAGGTCTTTGCTGTTTCCTCCCTCTGCACCGAGATAAGGCAGATGGCTCCATGTATCCTGAAGAGGATACATCAAAGCAGATGGAGGAAGTGTTCCACATGCACCACAAACACTACAAGCCTCCTTGCCCCCCCTCCTCCCTCCTGGGAGAATGGCAGAACCTGACAGCTTAAGCACAGAGAATATAGAGAATGATAAAATGAGGGAATTGCAAACTGAGGGTTCTGACAGTTTTATGGTTTTTCTGCTTCAGTGATTGGGGCAGCGTAAAGTCCTTGGGATGTCAATGCACTGTCCCCATGTTATTTACCATTTGTATGAAAGGAGTGGTAATTCAGTAGATCTTTTGTGGAGATTATGCAGGGCCTAGTACAAAATATAAGAACTAGACTCTTGATGAAACACTCCCATCAAGATTGAATAATACTATGCTTAAGCCACTGCATTGGTTGCCAATAATTTTCCAGGTCCATATCAAAGGGTTGATAATTGTCTTCCTTACTCCTTAAAATGCAGCACCAGAATTTATAAGACAACATTTTGTCATAACTGAGTCTGCAATTTATACTGGTCATCAAGCAAGATGCCCCCCATTCACTGTGAAGGTACAGGCCTCGGCAGGGTGTCTCATGTTATTAACCCCCCCCAGGTTTTGGGGGCTCCAATTCTTCTGGTATTTTTTAAACAAGATAAAACAGTTCTATTTAGTATGCATTTTACCCTCAAAACCTTTTAATCAGAAACTAGAAGACTTTCCATGTACCTTCCATGCTGTTTCTCCCACCTCAAAATAAACTCTGCACTTGTATGACTTCACATCTTATCTTAAGAGCCAGTTTACTTCTGGTTCATCTGTAGTCATCCTGTTTTCTTTTGATGGCAATTTACTATTAAAAAAAAAACCTTCCCCCCTAGCTCCTCAGGTTAAACCTGACATTCAGCACTTGTGTTTCACACATTTTTAAAATTTTGATGAGAGAGTCTGTTTTGATCACTTTGTAGCACCTCTTGGTTATAGGCATCCAGATTTGGGGGGAAATCACCAGAGAAATAAGTTTCAAAGGTATTAACTTATGGAGAGGTGAAAGCACCTTCTTGATATATTTGTGCTCATCTTTTGGTTAATTGACAGGATCAATCTTGTAGTTCTCAGCATTTTAAATTTAGTGGCAGTCAAAATGATTGCTGGCTGACTTCAAATTACTTTGAAAGGATTGGAGAAGAAAATGGGGGATACGTGGTAGTGATTTTTGGTCAACTTGATCCAAGTAGATATTTTCAGATTTTGAATAAAAGTGAGTGAAAGCTGATGATGTGGATTGCTTAAAGCAGGGATGTTAAACTGCCGGCCCATGGGCCAGTTGCATCATATGGAGACCATGCCCATCCCACCTCCAGCAATGCAAAAAATGTTGCGATATGTCACGACATGTCACATGATGTGGCGAGTTTGACACCTGTGGCTTAAAGGAATAGAGCCAATATTTGGATTTGATTTTGTCTTCCAGTTTGCTGTAATGTTACAAGAGGTCACTCAACACAGCAAACTGAAGTCAGTTGGAAATCGTTTAACCTGTTATCCCCTCTCTTCAAATTTTGAACCATGAGAAATAGTGAAAGTTAGAATCTCTAACAAAAGCTCTCACCATCACTGCACTGGAGTTGCCAGAGCATTCACAAAATGCTGTGTATATGCACATAAGGTAAAGGTAAAGGTTCCCCTGCACATGCGTGCTAGTCGTTTCCGACTCTAGGGGCCAGTGCTCATCTCCGTTTCAAAGCCAAAGAGCCAGCGCTTGTCCGAGGACATCTCCGTGGTCATGTGGCCGGCATGACTAGATGCCAAAGGCGCACGGAACGCTGTTACCTTCCCACCGTAGTGGTCCCTATTTTTCTACTTGCATTTTTACGTGCTTTTGAACTGCTAGGTGGGCAGAAGCTGGGACGAGTAACAGGCGCTCACTCTGTTATGCGGCACTTGGGATTCGACCCAGCCAACTGCCGACCTTCCAATCGACAAACTTAGCGTCCTAACCCACTGAGCCACCGCGTCCCTTTATATGCACATAGTAATATATTAATGCACACAGATATCAATCCTACATTTTTCTTATACTACTTTCATTATTTGGTGGAGAAGTTTTTTCCCCCTTTACTTTTTGAATCAGCTGCTTTTATTTGTGACATCATATGTTTCAAACATTACTATTGAGTAGTGGGTTCTGGAACGCAGGAAAGACGCCAAGCTGATGAGTACAGCATAGCGGCTCTTTATTGCTGGTAGAAACTGTACTGGGAAAATAGGGGTTACCTGTACCTTTATATACCTGGCCAGGTATGCTCTCAGCCAATCAGTTTAAACCTTAGTTTCCCACTGAAACTAACCAGCCACAGCAGTTTTTGTACAGCGCCACCTGGTGGTATCGGCTATGCCGCGGCTTACTGTATCTCTTAAACCCCCATACATAACACCCCTTCCCCCTTTAAGAACAAACAATAGTTTTGATAGAGTGAACAGCAAATAACTATAATACAGTAACAACAGGCTTAACAACGACACACCATAATACCATGCCCTTCTGCCTCCCCTCATGTCCGCACACATTTGGCGAGATAGGTGGGTGGTCTATGAGTCTTAGGGGTTCCCCCCTGTCCTGGACAGCAGAGTCAGTGGCTGAGTCCTGGCTGGCCGTTTCTCATTGACCCACCCCAGAGTCTGATCTTGTGGCCGGGTTGTCATGATGGCCCTGGGCCAGCTGTTGCCCGGGCCGGGCAGGGCTGTCTGGCAACAGTAGTGGGTCCGTGAGGTCCTCCTCAGGCTCGGGTCCAGTTGTCTGTTGGTAGGGTTGATAGTGATGATTTGTGGATGATGAAGGGTGGTCCTCTGGTTGGTTGTTCTGTGACCTTTCAGGAACCTGTTTCCTGACTTGGTCTATGTGTCGTCTGGTCTGTCAGCCCCCCTCCACCCCTACAATGTAGGATAAAGGCCCGGTTCTGTCAACCACCACCCCCGGAATCCACGCATGTCCTGGACCGTAGTTCCTGACCCAAACCAAGTCATCGGCGTGTAGCTCCCTAGGGGGGTTGGGTTGCTCAGTCTCCGCAGCCACTCTGTTGGGGTGGAGCCTATCCAATTTGGTGATGAGGCACCTGCCCCAACGAAGTTCCGCTGGGCTCTTCCCCGTGGTTGTGCATGGTGTGGTGTGTTGTGCTAACAGGAATTGTGCCAACCTGTGATGCCAGTCACTGCTGATGATGCACCTCAACACATCCTTGGTCGTTCACACCATGCACTCTGCTTGTCCATTGGTCGACAGGTGGAAGGGCGCAGCTGTGATGTGCCTAATCAAGTTGGCTTTCGTGAATGCCTGTAAATCAGCAGAGGTGAAATGAGGCCCATTATCTGAGACCAACACGTCAGGGAGGCCGTGTGTGGCAAAGAGCCCCCTGAGTACTTGGATTGTTTTGGCCGTGGTCATATTAGTGCCTGGCACTATCTCTAGCCATTTGGAGTGGCTGTCTACCACCACTAGGAATAGCTGTCCTTGGAAAGGACCAGCATAATCAATGTGGACCCTGGACCAGGGGGGGTGTTGCCTCCCATTTGTGTACAGGCACGTGGGGCAGCTCCGGCCTGGACTTTTGACAGGCATAGCAACTATGTACCCATTCCTCTATTGTCTTGTCTAGACCTGGCCACCACAGGTAAGTCCTAGCTAACGCCTTCATCCTAACTATGCCTGGGTACCCTTTGTGTAATGACTGTATGACTCTGTCCCTCAGTGTCTCCGGAATGATGACCCTACTACCCCACAACAGGCATCCCTTGTGAGCAGACAATTCATGCCTCCTTGTGAAGTAAGTCTGGAATTCCTGGCCTGGACTCTTCTCTTGCCACCCCGTGACTACCCAAGACTGAACCCTGCTCAGGATTCTATCTGATGTTGTCTCAGCAGCTATGTCCTTTGCATGTAGGGGGTATTCGGGTAGGTCCTGGATGGCCAGTATTTGGGCTGCCGGCGCTGGATCAGGTTCTGAGTTTGCTAGGGGTAACCTACTTAACCCATCTACATGGCCCATTTCTTTGCCTGGTTTGTGAACCAGTTTATAGGTGTATGCAGATAGGAATATGGACCACCTGAGCATCCTTGGGGATAGAATTTGGGGGGTTTGTTTGTCTGTAGTGAACAACCCCAATAGAGGCTTATGATCAGTGAATATGGTGAACTCCCTGCCATAGAGGTAGTCATGGAATTTTTTTGACCCCAGCCACTATTGCCAGGGCTTCCTTGTCAATCTGGGTGTAATTCCTTTCTGCCCCTGACAATATTCTGGAGTAGTATGCGATGGGCACCTGTTCCCCATTTCCTTCTAGGTGACTCAGCACTGCACCCACTCCATAGGGGGAGGCATCGCAAGCGATGCAGATGGGTTTTGACTCAATGAAGTGTGTGACTGTAGATTTGCTGGACAGTAATTCTTTTAAATTTTGAAAACATTTTTCGTGGACCTTGGTCCAGTTCCATGCAGCCTTCTTGTTTAGGAGCCTATGCAAGGGCTTAGCTATCACTGCCTTGTGGGGGAGGAAAGAGTGGTAGAAGTTTAGGAGCCCAAGGAAGGCTTGCAGTTCTGCCTTTTTCTTGGGGGTGGGGCCATTTTGATTGCCCTCACCTTCGATTCTGCAGGGTGAATCCCTTTGGCATCAATTTTAAAACCTAAAAATTCTGTGGCTTTAACGCCAATGCAGCACTTGTCTCTTTTTAATTTGAGACCTGCAGAGCAAAATCTACCTAAAACTGCCTGCAATCTCTCAGCCAACACCTCTTCTGTGTCCCCTGCAATGAGGACATCATCAAAGTAAGGTCATACCCCTGGAATGCCCTTTAGAGTCCGCTCCATTACCTCCTGGAATATTCCTGGAGCTACACTGACACCGAACTGCAAACGGTTAACTCTGAAGGCTCCTCTGTGCGTGACTATTGTTTGGACATCTGCTGTTTCCCAGGTAACTGGCAGCTGCTGGTACGCCTGCACGAGATCCAGCTTTGTGAAGATGGCGCCGCCTTGGAGGGAAGCAAGAATGTGGCTGACCGTTGGAACTGGGAAAGCGTGCTGATTAAGGGCCCAATTTATCATGCACTTATAATCAGTGCAGATTCTCACTTCCCCGTTGGATTTGAGGGGGGTAACTATGGGAGTCTCCCACTCTCCCCCTTCTACCAGCTGTAAAAACCCCTGTTCCACTAGCTTATCTAGTTTGCTCTCAATCTTATGTTTGAGCATGAAGGGGACTCTCCAGGGTTTGATCCTCACGGGTAGGACATTGGGGTTCAGTTTAAAGGAGATGGGGGCCACGGTGTACCTGCCTAATTTGTCATCGATTATGTCTGCAAATGCTTTGCAGACAGCTTTGATGCTGTTGGCCTGGGTGCTGTGGATGCCTCAGATCCCTATGCCTAGGGCCTTAAACCAGTCCAACCCGACTAGGCTATTACTCCTGCCCTCGACCACGAGAATATCCAAGTGGCCTTGGAAGTTCTTGAACTGCACCAAAAGGGTGGCCTCCCCCTTGATTTTTATGTGGGCGTGTTGGAAATCGGTTAAGGTTATGCTGGAAGGTCTCAATTTGGCCCATTGCTTGCTCCGGCCACACACAAGTTTAAGTCTCATGTGAAATTACTGAGACTGCAGAGCCGGAGTCAAGCTCCATTTTGCAGGGAATGCCTTGCAAATGGATGTCCAGTTTAATTTTGGGGGTGAGCAGCCGGGGGACCCCTGTGTTGCAGATGGCCCTCTGGCTTTCAAAATAGTCCATGGTAGTGCGCTGATGGGCCCCAGTACCTTTCATTGATGCGTCCTCTGGATGGAGCTTGTGTAGGTCGTCTCAGGAACGGTTACGGCAGACTGCTGCGATGTGGCCTGTCTTCCTGCAGGCCCGACATGTGGCCATCCGGAACTTGCAGGTCACCCTCACGTGGTTCCAGCCACAACCGGCACACTTGGGGGAGGTTGCACCGCAGGTGGCACACTTGGGGAAGGTTGCTGGCTTCTGCTGGGCCCCCTGGTTGCCGTGACATTGCTGTGGTTGCTCTGGCCTCTGGTGAACCAAGTTGATTTCGGCCTCCCCATCCACTTTGCCATTCCCAACGTACACAGCGTTTGCCAGGAGAATGGATCCTTCTGGGCTGCTGGGTTGGGGGGATTGGATCACGTATACTGCACCGCTGGCCGCCTCGTTGTCCAAGACCTTGTTCTGAGTGTCTTGGAGGGTCAGGTTGGGCCTCGCAAACAGTCGCTGTTGTAGGCGGTTGTCTCGTAGGCCGCACACAAGCCGGTCATGCAGCCTCTCATCCAGGTTGCTGAATTTGCACAGGCGTGTGGCCTCTCACAAGGCTGCAATGAATTCTGACACCAACTCACCCAACCGTTGAAACTGCATTTCGAACTGGCCCCGCCAGGACAGCTCGGATATTTGTGGCTGGAAGTGAGCATTCAGCTTCTTGGCTAGGTCTCGGTACATGACGGTCTGTATCAGTGTTGGCGTGAACAGGCTGATGGCAAAATCGTAGGTTGCGGGGCCACTCATGCAGAGCAGGCCTGCCGCTTTCCGGCTGTCTTCTGTGATCCGGTTGGCCCGGAGGAACCTCTCGACCTGCCCCAGGTGTGAGGCCCATCATTTGGGGTGGCGGATGTCAAATTTGCAGATTTGGCCGATCTGTGCCATTCTGCTGTGTCTGGTTCAGGAGTCTGCTTTGGAGGTGACCGCTAGCATGGTAACTAGCCGGTCGTTGATGGGGGGGGGGAAATGCCCCTTTCCTCCAGAAAGCGATGCCATCCCCAAGTGAATTCAGCTCTTAGGTGAAGCAGGATCCCACCTTTGTTGCCACTATTGAGTAGTGGGTTCTGGAACGCAGGAAAGATGCCAGGCCGATGAGTACAGCATAGCGGCTCTTTATTGGTGGCAGAAACTGTACCGGGAAAATAGGGGTTACCTGTACCTATATATACCTGGCCAGGTACGCTCTCAGCCAATCAGTTTAAACCTTAGTTTCCCGCCGAAACTAACTGGCCACAGCAGTTTCAGTACAGCACCACCTGGTGGTATCTGCTATGCTGTGGCTTACTGTATCTCTTAAACCCCCATACATAACAATTACTTGTATCCAAGCTTAGTTGATTTCAGCCTCAACTATATTATGTAGGTTTAGACAACAATCTGAAGATCTGTTGGTGGGCAAAGACCTAGAAAAGGAAGGATGTACAGGGTCTTGTTCTTATACAGTTTTACTATCATTTCCTAACATCTCACTGATGTTTAACCTCAGCAGTAGGCCAAACATGAAGCTATCATTTAGGAAAAAAAAAACTCTGAATGTCATCTCTTAAAAGACATTCTTGTCTGAGATTCAACCATTTCCCTGTAGATTAAGGGAGGGGGATGTTTTAAGAATATATCCCAATTGCTGATGGAATGGTCTATCATTAATATAGTTATGTATAGAATAAATAACAAATTTAGCTGCTGTGACATATTAATTTGGGTACAGGCCAGGGAGGCACAGATTCCATGAAAGCTCATTAGGAAAGGCACTGTCCTTAATCCCCATCCTAGCCCACAGAATTGTTGTTTTGGGGGAAAAAGGAGGGGCACTAGGTATACCTCCTTAAGCTTTTGGAGAACAGCAGGAGATAAATCTAACATGCAAACAACCAACTGCTTAGTAGTTCATGACAAGATATCATGTTTTGTTTTTTTTTTCCTTTACAGGAAAACAAAACCAGACACAGAGAGCTATCTTTGGCATGATAGATAATTTAATCAATGTTAGCAATTAACATGAAACTTTAAAAACAGGTAAAGGGTCTTTTGAGTCAAGCTCAACCCCTCTGTGACATAGTCATGAGGTTTTCTTTTTCTAACCTTTTCATCCCTTCACCTTGCCATGGGACAAAATAAGCAAAGAAATAATTTCATGAAACAAAGTCAGCAAATGGCCCTGACATCTTCAACCATATCTGATTTTTCCATTCTAAGTTAACAGCACTGCTGACAAATCTCCCTCTGTCCTTTCCTCTCTCTCTCTTTCTCTCTCTTTTTTTTTAATCCCATTGATATCCTGCCCTTCTCCAAAGACTCAGGGCGGCTTACAATCTAAAGCACAAATCAATGTGCTTAGCAATAGACTTCATTCTATGTGTATGCCTGCTTATTAGGGCTTCCCCCCCCCCCAAGCGGCATTATTACAAAGTCAGCTTATTGCTTTCTCCCTCTCTCTCTCTCTCTCTCTCTCTCTCTCTCTCTCTCTCTTTCTCTCTTTCTTTTTTTTGTTTGCTAATTTCATGACACTATAAGGGAATATTGCAAAGTGAAAGCATGGAAACTCTTAAAATAAGTGTGTGAGTGTGTGAGATAGAACAAGAGGAAAGCAGAGCAATTTTTAGCCAGTTACATGCAAGAAAGTGGGGGGGGGAGAGAAGTGGAGGTAGAGCAAATTCATTCAAGGTATTAGTCTCAGTATCAAAGAAATATTCATAGGCCATTTAGAATGTCACCAGGCTTCTTAACAATGGTGATGGATGGTAATGGCTAGAGGGATAATGTAACATGAAGATGATCCTCCTGTGTTACTTGTCTTTTTTCTATCTTTTTCACATTCTTGGGTGAATCTGAGTGCTTTTAAAAATGAAGCATAAGCATAAGCCAAGAATCTTTGACTGAAAGCTTTATTCTTCGTCTTCTCAGATGATTTGCCAAAGGTCTTTTGTCTCAAATATAACTTCTGGTTTTTTGTGTTTTTTTAATTTCATTTGGCACAATTTTCAGGCAGGCTGGCCACTATTGGCACACAATGATTACCAAAAGATGATTGGTCCTTCCTTCCTTCCTTCCTTCCTTCCTTCCTTCCTTCCTTCCTTCCTTCCTTCCTTCCTCCCTCCCTCCCTCCCTCCCTCCCTCCCTCCCTCCCTTCCTTCCTTCCTTCCTTCCTTCCTTCCTTCCTTCCTTCCTTCCTTCCTAGCTTTATGACAAATTGTAATTTTTGGAAATCAAATCCAACTCTACAGTGTCATGCATTAAAGCTACTTTGAAACCTTGACTACAATATAATGAAATTAGTTTATATCAGCATACAATATCAACTATTAAAAGATTGATGATGGAAAAACTAGATCTGGAAGGCACCAGTATGGAGAAAGCTGGTATAAACAATATGGAACAAAACAGCCCAACATCAATAACTTCTTATGGCACTGCCTATGCTCCTGACTTAAGTGTGGAGTTGAAACACTTTATATGTGAAGTAATCTTAGCATTAGGATGCTGACTATTCCTAAAGCCTGTAGGGTATAGAAGCTTTCATTTTTTCTTTGTTCCTCAGACCGAATCTCTATGCAGTGGCAATATCTTAAGTCATGCTGAGGTTCATTGATTTACATTCTGTGTTCGCATATCAATTTTCCAGCTGAACACTTTTCAACAGTCTGGACATAAAGGCCTGAAATGAGCACATTTGTAGATGACCATCAGTGCATAATTAGCCCATTAAGTTTGTCAAGATGTTACTTTAGGTTAGTTAAAAGGTAGATGAAAATAATTCTAGGTTGCATACCATGCTTTTTCTTCTCACAGAAAAAGCAAATTTATTATTTAGCCAGTGATTAATGACAGAGTCTCTTTGCCATTGTCTTGTTATGTTGATATCATCACCTTACCCAGTGGGATATCCTGAGATTTATACAGTTCAGCTGCTTCTTGAGCTAACTTTACTTTTAATCTCTTTTGTAAGGCCTATTTTCATAGGGAGTCTCAGAGTACCATTGAGTAGAAGTCCTCAGTCTCATGCTGAGCAAAGGATTAGGTCAATAATTTTGGTAAGACTCTTGCAGTTGAATGACGTGTGACAGGCAGACTCCTGGGTCTTCTTGAGCTTTTAGTTGGAGGATGCTGGAGTCCCCTACAGTGAATGAGCTCACATCCACCACGGGAGTTTGTCATCATATCTGGATCAATTACATTGATGGCTCAGGATCCACTTAATTGTCACATGATGGGTATTGGAAAGTAATATAACTAATTAATAACTAATTCATTAGTTACTGTAACTAATGAATATCTGAAATGTCCGTTGTGTGCCATGTATTTCTCCTGTCATTTGGAAAGTTTCAAAGTAACAGCCATAAACTCTAACAGGTGACACCTGGAGATTCTTTGGGAAATGCTGATGCAATCTTGGTAGCTTCAGATGTTACAGTATCAGTGGAGATACACAGCCACTTAAGAGATAGTTTAGTGTAAGGGTAGGCAACCTTGGCTCTTTTATGACTCATGGACTTCAACTCCCAGAATTCCTGAGCCAGGCTCTCAGTGGCTTTGTTTGGTTTCCCAGTTGCAGTCTTCAGTCAAATATGTTCATCCATCTTCTCTCTGAAAGTTAAAATAAGCTGACTATATATCCCAACTTAATCCTGCCTCTAGCAATAGCAACAGCAATAGAACTTAGACTTACATACTTCATCACAGTGCTTTACAGCCCTTTCTAAGCAGTTTACAGAGTCAGCATATTGCTGCCGACAATCTGGTTCCTTATTTTACTGAAGGATGGAAGGCTGAGTCAACCTTGAGCCAGTCAGGATCAAACTCCTGGTAGTTGGCAGAATTAATAATAATAATAAAGTTGGAAGGGACCTTGGAGGTCATCTAGTCCAGCCCCCTGCTCAGGCAGGAAACCCTATACCATTTCAGACAAATGGCTGGCCAGTCTCTTCTTAAAAACTTCCAGTGTTGGAGCATTCACAGCTTCTGGAGGCAGGTTGTTCCACTGATTAATTGTTCTAACTGTCAGGAAGTTTCTCCTTAGTTCTAGGTTGCTTCTCTCCTTGACTAGTTTCCATCCATTGCTTCTTGTCCTGCCTTTAGGTACCTTGGAGAATATCTTGACTTCGTCTTCTTTGTGGCAGCCCCTGAGATATTGGAACCCTGCTATCATGTCACCCCTCATCCTTCTCTTCATTAGACTAAAAGGTAAAGGTTCCCCTGCACATGCGTGCTAGTCGTTTCCAACTTTAGGGGCCGGTGCTCATCTCCGTTTCAAAGCTGAAGAGCCAGCGCTTGTCTGAGGACGTCTCCATGGTCATGTGGCCGGCATGACTAGATGCCAAAGGCACACGGAACACTGTTACCTTCCCACCGTACTGGTCCCTATTTTTCTACTTGCATTTTTACATGCTTTCGAACTGCTAGGTTGGCAGAAGCTGGGACGAGTAACAGGCGCTCACTCTGCTATGCGGCACTTTGGATTCGACCCGCCAAACTGCCGACCTTCTGATCGACAAGCTCAGCGTCCTAACCCACTGAGCCACCGTGTCCCTAGACATTTCCAATTCCAGCAACCATTCCTTATATGTTTAGCCTCCAGGCCCCTGATCATCTTTGTTGCTCTTCTTTGTACTTTTTCTCGAGTCTCAACATCTTTTTTACATCGTAGTGACCAAAATTGCATTTTAACTACCATGCTACCCGGCTCTATCACATGAGAACAATGTCTGTGTGCTAAAGGCAGTCCAGGAGGGCCATCTGAGGGAAGAGTCATTTGGAACTGCACGGATATTTACTATGAGATGAACAATAATAAATGGCCATCTTCTTTTCTGTTTAAAGACAGGACTTGAAAAGTAAATGAAATGGAAGCATGCAGCTTTTGATTTTCAACACAGATGTCAGGCACAGACTTTTAAAACATTTGCCCTAATCTGAATATCCAACTAGAGTAAGCTGAAACTACAAGATAAAAAACTACAGCCACTGAACTACTACCACTAAAATATCTTTATGCATTGACCAATATTTCTAGTGACAGTAGTTCAGTGGCTGTAGTTTTTTTATCCTGCAGTTAAAGCTTACTCTACTTGGATATTCAGAAACCCCACACACTGGCAATCAATGTTGGTCTTGTTGTAGAAAATATCCATTGTACATAATGGGATGGCCCAAAACAAGTTCTGTCAACTATTTTAACTCTTAAATTATGCTGAACGGAAGAGGGGAATTTTGAAAATATTAATATTGGATATTTGAAGAACTTATTTCAAAGTGGTGGAGCAGTGGGCTAATGCCTCCTTAAGTAACACCAGCTGCCTGCAATTAGTGCAGGTTCAAGTCCCACCAGGCTCAAGGTTGACTCAGCCTTCATATCCTTCCGAGGTAGGTAAAATGAGGACCCAGATTGTTGGGGGCAATTAAGCTGACTTTGTAATAATGCTGCTTGGGGGTGTGTACGAAAGCCCTAATAAGCAGGCATATACATAGAATGAAGGCTACTGCTAAGCTTGTAAGCTGCCCTGAGTCTTCGGAGAAGGGCGGGATATAAATGGAATTAAAATAAATAAAATAAAATAAAATAAAGTTCTTAAAAGCAAATATAAAACATCCACAACAGTTTTGAAAAGCTCTCTTTTTCTCTCTTATGAAGAATGAGAAAGAGCTCATGGATGTTGTTGATTTGTGAAGTCCATACCTTTTTTCAGAAGATAACAGCTTGGCTGCTAAATTCCAATACAAAACTATGGCTGGAGTGGTTGACAGTCCATGTTTTGTTTATTGTATGTGACATAATGGGGGAAAAGGGAGAAGTTCAGGAAAAGTGCAAAGATCAAGTGAAGGTTTGTGCATGTGGCAGCAGGGGGAGGCAGTAGTACTTAAAATAACTAGGGAATCCCTTCCTTCATTTGTTGTTCTACTTTTAAAAATTATTTGAAGGCAGCCACTTGACTGAGAATCCCACTAGGACCAGTTTGGAAGAAAACTTTAATTATTAACTTCCAGAAATATGTTGACCATTTGTATTAAATTGGTAATTTAAAAAGTTACATAAAAAGCAAGTTAAATTGAATAGTTTATATAAAATTAGGAAAGCTGTTGAAATCACCAAATTATGGTTAAGGAGATGAAGAAAACCCAAAGGGAGTCAGATCTGCATATTTTTGTTCGTCATTTCTCTTCTACAGATTTGAATTACTTAATGCAATGAAATAAACAAGCCAATAATTCTTCCACAGAAACTAGCTGTATTTATTAAGCTTTTACCCTTCCACCAGATACCGGCTCCAGTCTAGATTAGTATACTGCAATGAGACATGAATATGGATCATGGAAAGTCAGAACAATTAAGCCAACTAAGAACCAAACAGAAAGGAAACTTGCCTCCTTTTGCATCATTGCAATGCAGATGATGCAATGCAGATGCGCCTGTTACTTGTCCCAGCTTCTGCCAACCTAGCAGTTCGAAAGCATGTAAAAATGCAAGTAGAAAAATAGGGACCACTACGGTGAGAAGGTAACAGCGTTCCATGTGCCTTCGGTGTATAGTCATGCCGGCCACATGACCACGGAGACGTCCTCGGACAAACGCTGGCTCTTCGGCTTTGAAACGGAGATGAGCACCAGCCCCTAGAGTCGGAAACGACTAGCACGCATGTGCGGGGGAACCTTTACCTTCACCTTTAATGCAGATGAATCACTGTTGCTAGATTGCCAGATAGGGATGATTCATACTTTAAGGAAGAATGTAGGGAAAGCTAGAGGTTTTATTGTCAAAACTGCAATGCAGGCTGCTAATGTCCACTCTACCTAATCTGTCCATTTGGTTGCAGCCTCCCTTTGAGAAAAAACATCATGAAGAATTCCTCCCATTGCACCTTTTAAATAATTGTACAACTGTCACCACTAAAGGAAAGTTCTGTCCCTGAAGCATCGTTAGAATGTCTGGAAGAATTATCAATCAAATTCTTCAGGAGCAAATTTGATGTAGATTTTGAAAGCTTGTCTGTAGACAATTCCACTTTGTGTATCTGAAGAAAGAACAGTAATTGGGAAGAAATGACAAGTAAACAGTTACTTTGACATTCAACCTGCATTACACCCCTCCTGCGTGAGCTGCATTGGTTACCGGTTGCCCTCCAGGTGAGATTTAAGGTGCTGGTACTTACCTTTAAAGCCCTACATGGCTTAGGCCCGGGATACTTGCAGGACCATCTGCTACCGAGAACGAATTCCCATCGCCCAGTACGCTCACACAGAGAAGGCCTCCTCAGGGTACCGTCGGCCAGACAATGTCGGCTTGCGACCCCCAGGGGAAGAGCCTTCTCTGTGGGAGCGCCAGCCCTGTGGAACCAGCTCCCCCCTGAGCTTCGGATGGCCCAAGATCTCCAGTCCTTTCGCTGTGGCCTCAAAACACTCCTTTTCCACCTGGCTGACCTGGACTGACAGGGATTTTAATTATGTTTACAATTTTAACTCTATTCTTTAATTTATTTTAATTTATTTCAATTTTTAATTTTAATTTACTGTACAGAGACCTTTAAGTTTTGTTGTTGTTAGCCGCCCTGAGTCCCTCGGGAGATAGGGCGGGATATAAGTCCCATAAATAAATAAATAAATAAATAAATAAATAAATAAATAAATAAATAAATAAATAAATAAATAAATAAATAAATAAATAAATAAATAAATAAAATTTAGTCCAACTCTCTGGCGACCTTGTTTTTTATATTGGAAGGATACCTCCCTCTCATATTGCCACACATTGGTGTCAATGACCTCAACTAGTGAATCACCCCTTTGCTACATTATGATGATGAAGATGATGATGATGATGATGATGATGATGATGATGATGAATGAAGGTGAATATATGTGTTCCATGATAATGTTTCAGGATCCAATATGGGTTGGTCACTGGGACCAGAAGGTTTTGTTTTTCGAACTTTTGCGCTCATGCTGGAGCTTATTTTCAGGGAACTTCTCTCTAGATGGGCTCCAGCATGAATCCAAAAGCTAAGAAGACAAAACTTTATGGTCCTGATGACCGACCCAGATTGGATCCTGCATTATTATTATTAAATATAGCTGCTGCCCATCTCATCACAAGATGACTGTTGTTCTTAAGTGCAGTTTATTAACTCTAAAGTCGAGAGAGTTCATTTATCTTTATGTTTAAAAAGAGTTTGAAGTCCACAATTCTATGCCAAATGTGAAATCTGCTTTTCCTGAAAATAAACAGAAATATTGACAACATCTATTCTTAGGTATCATATATTATTTGTTGGAAATGAGTAACTAGGCTTCCTAAAATTGGAATGGGAAAAATCCAGCACAACAGAAACAAGATGGGAAATTAACTGCAAGAAACCAGCTTCTTCATGGATACTGACAAATTTAGTAGGAGAACTAACAGGCTTGGGATAATGTTTTTCACAGTTTTTAAATTTAATACTTGATTGTATTGGAATGATCATGTTGGTTTCCTTATACTGGTCACTCTACTGCTTCTTCATATAAAAATCCTTATAAGCCTGGAAGTTAACTTATGAAAAATTCAGGCATATATTTATGGACATATACAAAGAGTGGAATTTGATAGTGCTCTGAAAATATGAAACCTCCAGTCTCCATAATAGATGCATTGTTCATGGAAAAATGCTTTATTTTTTTTTCTTCCCCAGTGGCATATGGTGTATACACAAATCTTTATAAACAGCTTCACTGAGCAGTGTCCGTTTCATTCTCCTAATTTAAATTAAACTTTATGTTGTATAGTATCTTAAATTTATTACTGATAGCAAACATGGCAATTATAATTAAATATTACACAGGAGTTAAGAGTTGGGAAGTTAATCCGACAATATTGTGCATCTGAAGTTGCAGAGGGAGAGAAAGGAAAAAATATCACAACAGGCAAGCTCTTTTGAAAGTTCCTTGTTCTAAGCCAGGCCACAAAATTATGCAGCGCAGCTGAAAGTACAATGTAGAACAGAGTTTAAAAAGACAGCAGTTGCTGACAGAACTGGAGACTTGGCTGTTGTTGGCACTAGGGAGGCTGATTCTTCATCAGATGGGTGGGTGGATAGATGGATGGCAGGCTGGTGGGCTTCTAAATCAGAAGGATAATTAGAATTTCAAGCAGGGGAAGACATAAGTTAGTTTCTTCAATTCTCCCAAGGATTAGGGGGAACATATCAAAATTTCTTATTTAATGTGGTCAAAACCAAATCAAAATTAACTTTGAAACACTGAGAATGCAAAGGAATGCTAACAAACTAAAAAGATGCCGGAGTTTTACCTGACTGCATATATCATCAAACATCTTACTATCTATGAAGGGAAACATTGAAAACTTCTGTGAAGATGAGAAGCTTTCTGTAGGCAACATGATAGTTGCTCTGGCTCACTGGTGTGAGTTGTTCTCACCCCAATCTTGATTCATGAATGCAAAACTTTTCCCGCTAATATTTGCGGATTGGCATCAGTGCTAAGATGACACCATAAAGGTCTATGAAGTGAAAGTTGGATTTCAAAGAAACAGGAGAGGAAGATATTGATGCTTTTGAAATTTTGTATTGTGAGAAACTCTTGAACATGCCATGGACAGCCAGAAAAACAATTCAATGGTTCATGAAATCAACCAACCCAGAGTTCTCACTCAAGGCACAAATGTCCAGGCTGAAATTATCCTACTTCAGTCATATCATGCAAAGATGCAATAGAGTAGGCTGTAATGCTGGGAAAGGTGAAAAGAAAAAGAAGAAGAAGGGGAGAACCAGCAACAAAGCTCAGTTATAGTAGCAATGAATGCACAATTAGAAGACATGAAAGACCGAGTTAAGGACAGCAGTGTGGAATTGCCTTTAGTGGCAAACAACCAGTCTGACTACATTATTGCTCTTGGTGTCTTGGGAGTTGGGGGTCAGAATAGAAAAAGCATACAGAGGCATGGCTGCTAAAAGTCTGAATAAAAGACAAGGAGGGAGGGAGTTAAAGATGGAGTAGTCAGCAATTTTCCAAGCTGCAGTCCAATTGCTGTACTGATATGCTGATTTATGTGTATGTGTTTCCTGTTTTTTGTTTGTACTCTGGCTCCTTTTTAGTGTAATCTTTCTTCTTCCACCACAGCAAATTAGATTCAGTTCTAGTTTTTAGGGGATCATCCTATTTATGGAGAAGCATATGGACAAACAGGAATTCTTAGCCCCTTACACAATTTCTTAACATTTCATTGAGTTGAAAAGAACTGAAATGTTAAATTCATAATGCAGGAAGCATGCCTGCCCCAATACTCACCATATCCCTTTCAATCCAGGGCTGTGAAAAAGCCCCAAGATACCTAATAAAAATGCACCTTGCCATTTGGTATTTTCTTCTGACAGTTTAAGATTAGTTTACATGTAAACACATATGGTATATTATTAATTTAAAGAGTCTGCAATAGTTTAAACCTAGGACAGAAACTTCAAAAGCAGTGTCTACAGCTATTGTTTCTTTGCAGACCACATGATTTTTGAAGACAAAATAACTACTCAAACCCTATTTACAAGTACAAACATGTCCTGCACCCTATTAAAACAATTTGATGCTTTCTTGCTGAGCCTGTGTTCAAACAGAGTAAAACAACAGCACCATTGAGGCTTTGATTATCTTCCATTCATCTTAATAGGATGAGAAATTCACATCCAGGAGCCTAATGCAATTCTCCCTGAACTCAACAACAGCTTACCCTGTGATTGCTTTGGGAACTGTGCCACAGTTTTAGTCTGCAGATTCTGGTTCCATTAAGCAATAGCTTATTTATTTACTTATTTATTTATTCAACTTGTATACTGCTGAATTCAAGTAGGATTCCCAATGGTTAGCAATGCTATACAATGAAAATTTCCATGGCAATTAGACGATAAAACATCCACATTAGGAATGAAATAAATCTACATAAAATATCCATCGTAAGATAAAAATGACCCAGATGAACTGATCAGTTCAAATTAAGGAACAGCCAGCTATAAACAAAACCATATCCCAAACAACACACTCAATCCAGATGACATCTGATTAATCAGTAAATGTGTAGAAGAGCTCAGTTTTGAATATCTTCTTAATCAATATAAAAGAGGGCAGACAAGTCTGATTTCCACCAGAAGGCCATGCCAAGGAATATTCATCTGCGAACTACATGGCATATACATTTAATAAATTCTTATTTTAGGATTGGTTGAACAGTCAGCTAGATATTTATACTAGATTTAGCACTTTTGTTCACCTGTTAAGTCCAGATTATTATTATTTTCACACATCAGGCTTTTATTGAAAAATAAAAATAAACAAGCAAATCAAGCAATCAATAAACCTAAAATAAATGAGTTCAATTGTCTATAAAATGCTAGTCATGGAGTCCTGGGAATCCTATTACATTTTCTACTGACCCTTTCATTACCATAACCAGTTGGATGGCAGAAAATAGATTACTGATTTTCTGTGCTACTAAATAAACAAAATTGTCTTTAAGTGCTCCTTATGAGCTTCTTGCATACAACTGTTTATCTACAGTATTGTGATACTTAGCATGCTAGACTAGATCAGTTTGGATTGAACCAACACAGCTCTTATAGTGGTCTTAAATCCCAAGAGGTTGAAGACTCATTAAGAGAACATGCCCATTAGGAAGAAATAAGTAGTTTCACAATTATAAAACTGGGTCTTCTATACCTTTAACAACATAACATTATGGAAACTTAAACACTTCTCTAGGCACGATCAAACTTTTTGGGAACTCCCTATTTTAGCTGAAATTTAAAATCTTAAACAACCTTTGTTTAAGTCATAATTTACAGAAACTCAAATTAACCCTTGACATGCTGCTCCTTGAAATAAGTGTCAAGTGTTTTCATGCTCCACTCTAGTGGTTATCTAATTAAATAACCTAAGGACTCCATATATCAGAGACCTATTGAGCAGAATGATACTCATAACTAAGGGGGAATTGCCTTCATGACTCACTTGAGATTTTACTTTCTTATAACTTACAATCCATTTTTCCCCTGAATGGAAATTATTTGTATGGCACTGCTTACTGCCTGACATGTTCTTTTTCCTAATGAAAAGTAAATGAACATTGTCCGAGTGAACATTGTCTTTTTATATGAATTATTTCAAGAGAACTCATGGTTGTTATGCTGCCAGACATTGATCTTCATGTCTTTGTAAAATAAAGTTAGTACTTGAGATAATTAGCACTTTCTTTCTCCAGCAGTAGACTTTGCCCTATAACTGTTGTTGTTGTTGTTGTTGTATTTATGCTTTCAGTATTTTAGGTTTATTTTGCTTCTTCTCTATATTTATTTTGTTTAAGACTTTTGTAGTATTTTTTGTAAACCACTTGAGACTTAAAAAAAAACACCAAAGCAGTATAGTATAGTAATACTGATTAATAAACAGTTGGTGTGACTGATTAAGGCTGCAATCTGGTACATTTACATCTTACCATCTGAGTAAGTTTCCTTGAATTTGTGGTACTTAAAGCTGATTAAATGTACAGTATTCCTGAATGCATTGCAAATGAATCATGAAATCTTTCTTGGAGTCAGTGTGAGATGGAAAAAAAGAAATATATAATTAAAAAGTCTTTGTATTAGTATTAACTATAGCTGGTTAAATCAGTAGTAGCTACAGTTGAAAGGGACGCGGTGGCTCAGTGGGTTAGGACGCTGAGCTTGTCGATCAGAAGGTCGGCAGTTTGGCGGGTCGAATCCCGAGTGCTGCGTCCCAGCTTCTGCCAACCTAGCAGTTCGAAAGCACATAAAAATGCAAGTAGAAAAATAGGGACCACTACGGTGGGAAGGTAACAGCGTTCCATGTGCCTTTGGCATCTAGTCATGCCGGCCACATGACCACAGAGATGTCCTCGGACAAGCGCTGGCTCTTCGGCTTTGAAACGGAGATGAGCACCAGCCCCTAGAGTTGGAAACGACTAGCATGCATGTGCGGGGGAACCTTTACCTTTACCTTTTTAGCTACAGTTGAAGCACATTGTTTTCTGTTTTCTTCTACAGTTGTGTTTTCTCTTCTGTAGTATTTGTCTATAAAGAAAAAAGACACCTCCCAAAATAGGGAGAGGGGAGAGGGAAGCATTACTAGTTCCAAAAGTTGCCAATTATCTTGGCAAGGTCTCTTCATCCTCAGCCATGATCCCATATGTCATTCATTATCATATTGATTAAAAATGAGTTTCTTCCTTTGTCTCTACTCAAGCAGCTACTAACCACAGGCATTTTGTAGGGTTACTTTATATCTTCTTTATTTCATGTGCACAAAGTTAACTATTATGATATGGGAATACTAAGCCTGTAAAGTTTTTGGAAGCTAGGGACTAAAATAACCTAAGATTTTGAACTGTTCCCTATACATAGAATTCCTTGCTTGATTAGAGAAAGTTCTAAACAGCTTAATCCAAATTCTCTGCAAGTCAGGAGTAAGATAAAAAAAATGAGGACTTTTCTCTGTTTATTCCCTCCCTAGTCTTTTGTTACTAAATTCTAACTTTTAATATGAAAAGCCACTGCTTTGCTTGCACCCAGGTCATTCAGTAGGAAAACAGGATTCAACATGGTTAGTCTGGCATATTTTGAAATAGGATTGAGCCAAAATTTAAATTTCCTCAGACCACTTCTGAAAGCCACCATTTTTAATCCCCAATTCTTAAAAAGATCAGTGATATCAGGATATCAGTGGCAAGGTATGATAGTCACCTTGATTTCAGTAAGGGGGAGGAGGGAGAAGAGGGCTGTGGAGATAGGAAGCAGGTTGAGGCAGGATTTCCAACCAACGGGAATTAACATTCCCAAATTTCCAGCATGCACACTGCAGAACTACTCTTCCAACCGTTTAGTTAATTGACTCAGCCACAAAACTGTTTTAGAACTCAAGTGATGCCATGGGAATCCATAGTCATGGCCTCCATTCTAGTTTGGCACTACTAATGATTATGAAGAGGCTGTGAGAATATATCTGAGAAGTTTCATCTTTTCATGCCTCTAGTGAAAAGAAAGCTCACTTCACAGAATTATTTTACAAAGTTTGGTGTAGAGTGTCTATATGTTTTTGTGTGAACTGCCCTTTCTCTTCTCACTTTATTCTCCAAATAATGTTTTGGATAAATAGCCTAGAATAAAGAGACTGGAACAATGAAACAGGGAATCAAACTATCGCTATATAGAAGCAGCAGCATCGACAGCAGCAGAATAAAAAATACAGGAAAAAAATGAAGCATGAAGAACTTATAGAAGATGTTTCCTTCTGGAAAAAAAATTGTGAAATCATTCCTTTACCTCCCCCCTCTTTTTTTTTCTTTTTAGCCCATCAGTAAGGTAGAGATTCTGATTCTTCAGAATGTCCCTTTCATTCACAGATCAGTTAGCTAATGACTCCTTCCACAATACAAATGTATTCAGAGTATAGAGTTCCTTAACTGCCTTAGGCAGCTTTTGGTAGATCTTCTAAGGAGACCTATCAAATAATCCACAGCCTGCTACAAGTGCTTTGATGTGTACCAATATATCACGCACACACAAGATCTCCATTAATCTGAAAGGTATTTTCATGTGAATTAGCCTCTTTCATTTGAAAAGAGTACAGAAGGCTTCACAGAATTAAGACCTGTGCAGTTGATGAAACTTGTAGCTTTGAACAAATTAATGGATAAGAATACTACCCTAAAGCAATCTGTGCACCAAAGCAAACACACATATTTTCGCAAACCAGTTTGAAGCACTCCTCCAGTATAAATTTTGCTAGTTTTATCTTTGTTTTTTTTGTTTTTTTTTTAAGTGAGGCCACTTGCTATTAAGATTTCTTGTTTTCTGATCCCAATGAAAATGGGCTATCTTGAATGAGTTATGGGTTTCTATAGAAAGTTTAGATCTGCAGAAAAGAAAAAGAAAAAGTAGATGCCAAGTTTTACAATAATTTAGAGTGGTGTTGTAGAAATCACACCCATACTTTTAAATGGAGAATGCTACACTATTGGAACTCGCCTCAAGAAGCATATTATCAAAGAAAAATGGCAGCTAAAGATTAATGGCTGTCATATCAATATTCATTGGAAAACTATCAAGGGGAAGTTAAAGCTAAATCAAGTTCAGTTTTAATAGCAATTAATAGCAGAAGGAAATAGTTCTCAAAAGGTCTCCCGTTTACAGTTATCTGAAAGATTTCAAATGGATAAAAAAGTCCAAATTAAAATACAATTTCAAATACAATTGATCCAGGTCAACTGAGTGGTGCAAATGTGTGTGGAGCCTTCTTGGAACTGCTGAAATGACTGTCTTGTGGACTGAAGATAGAGGATGTTGCATCTCTCCCCCTCTATTGAGAGAGGGGTGTTCAATTTTGACATAGATGGTCTCTTTCTCCAAAACATGCACTTTGTCTTTTAAATGCAGATGGACTGCTGAATCTTGTCCTGATAGCTTTGTTCTTCTATCCTGTGCCATATATTTATGAAGCGGTTGTTTTGTTTCCCCAGTGTACAGATCTGTACATTGTACTGCATATACCACATTGCTTAGTTTGTGTCTGGGTGTTTGATCTTTGGGGTGGACAAGCTTCTGCCTTAGTGGATTTTTGGATTTAAAGTGTGTTGGCTAAAGATCCTCCTGAGATTTTCAGATATTCCTGCAATATATGGAACGACAACATTGCTTTATTTATTGTTCTCTTCTGTTATAGAGGAGCTCCTGCTGGGTCTTTTTTGGGGATTTGAAGGCAGCAAAGTCCACATTTGGGACAGAGAGGACAGCTCATTTGAAAGAGGTGTCAAAGTAACCATCTATGTTAAAATTGAACAGTCCTCTCTCAACAGAAGGGAGGGATACAACATCATCTATCTCCAGTCTACAACACAGTCCTTTCAGCAGTTCCAAGAAGGCTCCACACACATTTGCACCATTCAATTGACCCTGAGGACACAGATAAATCTCCAAGTAGCCTTAACAACTCTCTAAAAGAATGCAAATGACCAGCTGCCTACAAGGAATATAAATCCTTCCATTCCCCACCATCCAGTCAGAGCTGAAGAAGTTTCTTGGATGAGAAGTGAAACATCTTCAAAAAAAACACAGGAAAGTCCAGTTGCCATTTGAAAAAGCACTTTTGAAACATTCAGTTGAAGCCAGAATTTTTCCCTCTTTAGGACTAATGCATAAATAGAAAAAAGCCATGGAAGATTATTTCAACATATGATTGCTGCAGCAATTATTAAATATACAAGATGGACATTTCCCATTATGGAGTCCCATTGTGGACTTTTTATGTAAAACTGAAAAAAAATAAAGTTTTGATGAATAGGCAGGATAGATTATGGAAAGAGTCCAATGATGTAAGTTTAGAGAGAGGATAAAATGCATTTGTATTCTTAATTGCTGTGAAGACTATTGGAACTCTTTTCTTTTTCTTTGATCTTTATCTTCTTCAGATTTGGTTGTATTCTTTTTATCTACTCGCTTAAAAGTTTTAATAAAATTATATACATATAAAAGATAATGCTTCATTACGAAACCAATCAGATTTACTGTGAAAAATTATAAAATCATAATAATTTGGTAACTATGGGCAGATGTTTCAGATATGACATACTAGCATCTAGAAAGAAAGAACTTAAACAGCTGGAATATTTCACTCATATCTAATTAAAATAAGAATTAGAGTGCTTTTGACCTGAACTAAGCACTGTGTGATCCTTTTGAAAGCAATTTTAATTGTAAATAGTTCTTTGAGGTCATTATCACCAATAAATTTCTTTCTTCTTTCCCAATGCAATGTTTTAGTTGTGATTTATAGAAAAGTATACCATTACAGTGAAAGGATTTTTTTTAAAGAAATCCTTTTGCTGCATTCATCTCTAGCACAGATGAATATCAGATATCAGATATATCCCAGTGTTTAGTAAAATATGTTACCAAATTTATTTATTTATTTATTTATTTATTTATTTATTTATTTATTTATTTATTTGTTTGTTTGTTTGTTTGTTTGTTTGTTTTTATAAACCGCCCTTCTCCCGAGGGACTCGGGGCGGTGTACAGAGTAAGGTAGGTATACAGATTGAACAATAGTGAAAAAACAATAGTAAAAACAAACTGGGACCCCAATTAGAGCTATCAGGCCAGGCCGGACTGCTGGAACAGGTAAGTTTTTAAGTTGCGCCGGAAGGTGCGGAGGTCGGGGGCCATCCGGATTTCGGTTGGCAAGCAGTTCCAGAGGGCTGGTGCACCCACTGAGAATGCCCTCCCCCTGGGGGCCACCAGCCGACATTCCTTGAGCGGTGGCACCCTGAGGAGGCCCTCTCTGTGGGAGCGCACAGGACGGTGGGGTGCTGATATTTATCCTCACTGCTGATATTTATTCTCTTTGTCTCCCATGTCCATTTGTTGCATGTTCAGTTCATATCAGCCAAATATGTTTTACAATTTGCTAGGTGTGTTAACACCCACATCCTGTCCTATACTTCCCTGGTAGAGAGAAAAGGGACTTGAATCCAGTGCTAGAATGGAAAGGGGTATAATTCAGGAAGAGTGACAGCCGCATGTTTTACTTCAGTTTACTCCATACACAAATCATTCCCCCACATATAACAGATGCTAAGCACCAGATGAAACCATATTGATTCCTGAAGCAAGATAAAATGGTACCCATTCCTCACACAAAGGATGACTAGATTGCCAACTAAATTCTACAATACAAGTGGCTTGGAGGCAGCATTCTTCTGTAGACCTAAGGGCAAAAATCATTTAAAACAAACAAGATGCCATATAGTACAACCCTATTTGAATAGCAGGGAACAGCCAGAGGTTAAGAAGAATCAGGGTGTTGTTGGTCCTGATTGGCCATATCTGGTGCTGAAAGGGCTGCCTTGCTCCACCTAATCAGAGCAAAACTATTTTTAAAATGTTTGAACCATCTTACATTTTGTAGTCTTCCATAGTTAGAATTTTTCTACTGAAGTATTCCATTTTTTAATTTAATTTAAATTAAATGCCACCATCTCATATCGAAACAGATCTGGGTGGCTTATGTCATTCTATATAAGATTCCATTTATTGTTTCTTTTCTTGCCTTCTGGAGCTTTGGAAAATAGATTGAACCCCTCTTCTTTGTGGCAGCCATAGACCATCTTTAAGCTGGACTAAAACTTTTGAATAAATGGGCTAGATAGTGCCATATATAAAAAGGGGGGGTTGCAGAGAATAGATAACCTTTATTAGATAGATAATCTTTATTGTCATTTTTTACTGTGGGTGCACTGGCACACATTAAAAATGAAAATCTGTTGCATTTTCTCAAAAGTATACACATACATAACACACATATAAACATGTTATATACAACATATGTAAGAAGACTGTTATGAATACATTTTTCTTATTGAGTCATTTTCTTATTCTTCAGAATGAGAGAACTTCCATTCTTTTCAGTGTGGTCAATAGCAAAAGGGAAAGATGGATTGACAATCAGAGAGAAAATTAAATAAATTACTGCTGGTTTTGGTCTCCCTCAAAAAGTCTGTAAATCAGTGATGCTAGCATACATTTACCCAGCTGTCCTTCTAATTCCTGTGCCAAATCCTTGGTATGCAATAAAAGCATGCCTTTTCACTGTTCTTTGTGTCTACTTTGAGGCAATTAAGTCTCTTCATTTCTACCCCAACTTTATTTCAGCGTTAACTATGTTCTGTAATTTACAGCAAGAAGAAAAGAATATTTTCAGTCCACAAATCTGTTTCAGCATAAACACAGTTGCCCACCCATGTTTGAGGGGCTGAGTATTCAGTTTCTCTTAAATGACCTTTCAGTGATCTGAGAAAGTAAGTAAGGCAGTGTTAAGTTGCTGGTTCTTTGGCGCAGGAATGAAGACGAGGTAACTGAGTACAGGGAAACTCATAGTTTATTTCGTGTAGAAACTGTACTGGCAAATGGCTGCAACTAGCCGTAATATATAGTCTAGCCCCTAGGCGGCAGCCAATAGGTTTGAAACAACCATTGTCGCCTAGGGATAGCCAATTATAGCGCTGGAGACATCTAGTCTGGGCTGCTGGAGAGCCATTAGCTGCTCTAGCAACCCACGTGGTATTACTAATGAGGCCAGTACATAACAGGCAAAGTAACCTTTTCACTTCAGCAAAGACTTGAACCTACAGGAGGTCATCTTAATCTGTTCCCTTCTCCATGTATTAGATTAAAAAGGATTGCTCCTAGAGAATTGCTGATTTCTGCAAATACCTATTTTGAGCTAATGCCAGGCTGAGAAATTATCCTATTTTTTCTCCCTCTATCAATTCAATTTGAGGAAGAAAAGGTGCCTTAGAAATTTCCTTCAGAGAAAAACTTGGGTAAAATGTGGTGGAATTTTTGTACTTATGGATAGTAAAGGGATATGTCACTATTGTGTAATTCATTAGAAAATCATCCATCTGGTAGCCTGTAATGCTTCCCTACATTTTAGATAAATTCTGGTGGAAGACATCTTAAGAGACTGTCATCATTAAGGAAGAATTCTGAATAAACTTTCGGATAATGTCTTCTTCCCCTGGAAAAATTCAAAAACATTGTTTTCCCACTTTTTCCACCTTCAAATGTCATGAAGAATTTCCAAAACCCACTTTCACTTAGAGAATTTGTGGAGATGGAAAGGACCATGAGAATCTTTTAGTCAAACTCTCTGCAGTGTGTAGGAAAACCAATTAAACTATTGCATTTGTGTGAAATAGTATAAGGTTTCCTGCCTGAGAAGGGGGTTGGACTAGAAGACCTACAAGGTCCCTTCTAACTCTGACATTCTATTATATTCTGTTCTGTTCAAATCTTTCTGCCTCATGACTTCCAGCTCATTTTGCTTGTAAGCCATATTTTGTGCATTAGTGTAGGGATAATTAAAATAACCCCTTCATGGATTACTGCCTTGTCATGGCGAAGGGGCTTGTGTAATTCAGTGAAGTTATGAGCTATGCCGTGCAGGGCCACCCAAGACGGACAGGTCATAGCAGAGAGTTCTGACAAAACGTGATCCACTGGAGAAGGAAGTGGCAACCCACTCCAGTATCTTTGCAATGAAAAATCTATGGACAGTACCAAAAGGCAAAACGATATGACGCTGGAAGATGAGCCCCTCAGGTCGAAAGGCGTCCAATATGAAACTGAGGAAGAGCAGACGGCTAGTACTAGTAGCGCCAGAAAGAATGAAGCGACTGGGCCAAAGCCGAAAGGACGCTCAGCTGTGGATATGTCTGGTGGTGAAAGGAAAGTCCGATGCTGTAAAGATTTTTTCTCCATAGGAACCTGGAATGTAAGATCCATGAATCAAGGCAAGCTGGACGTGGTCAAACAAGAGATGACAAGACTGAACATCGACATCTTAGGTATCAGCAAACTAAAATGGGCAGGAATGGGTGAATTCACATGACCATCAGGTATACTACTGCGGGCAAGAATCCCTCAGAAGAAATGGAGTAGCCTTCATAGTCAATAAAAGAGTAGGAAAAGCAATACTGGGATACAATCTTCAAAATGACAGAATGATCTCAGTTCGAATCCAAGGCAAACCATTCAATATCACAGTAGTCCAAGTCTATGCCCCAACCACCGGTGCTGAAGAGGATGAAATTGACCGGTTATATGAAGCCCTACAGCACCTTATAGAACTAACACCAAAAAATGATGTCCTTATCATCATGGGGGATTGGAATGCTAAAGTAGGAAGCCAAAAGATAACCGGAATAACAGGCAAGTTTGGCCTTGGAGTACAAAATGAAGCAGGGCACAGGCTGATAGAATTTTGTCAAGAGAATACGATGGTCATAGCAAACACTCTTTTCCAACAACCCAAGAGACGGCTCTACACATGGACATCACCAGACGGTCAACACAGAAATCAGATTGACTATATGCTCTGCAGCCAAAGATGGAGAAGCTCTATACAGTCAGTAAAAACAAGACAAGGAGCTGACTGTGGCTCAGACCATGAGCTTCTTGTTGCAAAGTTTAGGCTTAAATTTGAAGAAAGTAGGGAAAAGCACTAGGCCAGTCAGGTATGAATTAAATCATATCCCTGTTGAATATACAGTAGAGGTGACAAATAGATTTAAGGAATTAGATCTGATAGACAGGGTGCCTGAAGAACTATGGACAGAGGTTCGCAACATTGTACAAGAGGTAGCAACCAAAACCATCCCAAAGAAAAAGAAATGCAAGAAAGCAAAATGGCTGTCTGAGGAAGCTTTGCAAATAGCTGAGGAAAGGAGGGAAGTGAAAGGCAAGGGAGAAAAAGAAAGATATGCCCAATTGAATGCAGAATTCCAGAGAATAGCTAGAAGAGATAAGAATGCCTTCTTAAATGAACAGTGCAAAGAAATAGAAGAAAACAATAGAATAGGGAGGACCAGAGATCTTTTCAAGAAAATTGGAGAGATGTAGGGAACATTCAATGCAAAAATGGGCATGATAAAGGACCAAAATGGCAGGGACCTAACAGAGGCAGAAGAGATTAAGAAGAGATGGCAAAATTACACAGAAGAACTATACAAGAATGAGCTTAATGTCCCTGATAATCACAATGAGGTGGTCACTGACCTCGAGCCAGACATCCTAGAATGTGAAGTGAAGTGGGCCTTAGAAAAGCTGAGCAACAACAAAGCTAGTGGAGGTGACAGTATTCCAGCTGAGCTATTCAAAATCTTAAAAGACAATACAGTAAAAGTGCTACACTCAATTTGCCAGCAAATTTGGAAAACTCAACAGTGGCCACAGGATTGGAAAAGATCAGTTTACATTCCAATTCCAAAGAAAGGCAGTGCCAAAGAATGTTCCAACTATCGCACCATTGCACTCATTTCTCATGGTAGTAAAGTTATGCTTAAAATCCTACAAGCTATGTTATATATTGACTGTTAAACTGTTTATTCACCTCACACTTTCGTGAGGGAAAACACGGGTTCACTCCCCTCACACGTTCATGAGGAAGTTCATGGCAGCCCGATGACAGCTGTCAAAAGGGCTGCTGCCTCCCATCCACGCAGACGCAGCAAGCGGCTGACTTTGACAGCTGTCAAGCTGCCGCGCAAGCGCAGCTCACTGAGAGCTGTCAAAGTTGCCTGGGCCGTGCATGCGCAGAACATCCGGAGCTGTCAGAAGCTGCCAGCTGGCCACAGCAACATCTCGTTGACAGCCACGGCTGCTACAGCTGATCACGCTTAATTGGCTGCCGCCACGCGGCGGGAGAACTCCACCCCTGATTGGTTTATCGTTATAGTTTTTGTGTATAAATAAGAGTGAATCCCGGCAGTGCCTCGCCCGGGACACGATCTCAAAATAAATCGTTTTAACCATGCCTACTGCCTCCGGTCTTCCCTCAAATACAAAACAGCTAGACTCCAGCAGTATGTGGATCGAGAACTACCAGAAGTACAGGCAGGATTTCGAACAGGCAGAGGAACTAGAGATCAAATTGCCAACATACACTGGATCATGGAGAAAGCTAGAGAGTTCCAGAAAAACATCTACTTCTGCTTCATTGACTATGCTAAAGCCTTTGATTGTGTGGATCATAACAAACTGTGGCAAGTTTTTAAAGAGATGGGTGTACTAGATCATCTTATTTGTCTCTTGAGAAACCTATATGTGGGCCAAGAAGCAACAGTGAGAACTGTACACGGAACCACTGATTGGTTCAAAATTGGGAAAGGAGTCCGGCAAGGCTGTATACTGTCACCTTGCCTATTTAACTTATATGCAGAGCACATCATGAGAAAGGCAGGGCTAGATGAATCAAAAGTTGGAATTAAGATTGCTGGAAGAAATATCAACAACCTAAGATATGCAGATGATACCACTCTAATGGTAGAAAGTGAAGAGGAACTGAAGAGTCTCTTGTTGCGAGTGAAGAAGGAGAGTGCAAAACTTGGGTTGAAACTAAACATTAAGAAAACCAAGATCATGGCATCCGTCCCTCTCAATTCCTGGCAAATAGATGGAGAAGAAATGGAGGTAGTGACAGATTTTATTTTCCTGGGCTCCAAGATCACTGCAGATGGGGACTGTAGTCAAGAAATTAAAAGACGCTTGCTCCTCGGGAGGAAAGCCATGGCAAATCTAGACAGCACACTAAAAAGCAGAGACATCACCCTGTCAACAAAAGTGTGTATAGTCAAGGCTATGGTCTTCCCAGTTGCAATGTATGGCAGTGAAAGTTGGACCATAAGAAAGGCTGAGCGCCAAAGAATTGAGGCCTTTGAACTCTGGTGCTGGAGAAGACTCCTGCGAGTCCCTTGGACTGCAAGGCGATCAAACCAGTCAGTCCTAGAGGAGATCAACCCTGACTGCTCTTTAGAAGGCCAGATCCTGAAGCTAAAACTCAAATACTTTGGCCACCTAATGAGAAGGAAGGACTCACTGGAGAAGAGCCTAATGCTGGGAAGGATTGAGGGCAATAGAAGAAGGGGATGACAGAGAATGAGGTGGATGGATGGAGTTACTGAAGCAGTAGGCATGAGCTTAAATGGACTCCAGAAGATGGTAGAAGACAGGAAAGCCTGGAGGAACGTTGTCCATAGGGTTGTGATGGGTCGGACACGACTTCACAAATAACAACAACAATTTAAAATAATGGGTTAAATTCACCTTGTTCCTGTTTCCATTATGACTGTATTTCCTTTCTCTTGGTGTTAAGCTAGAACCATATTTTTCCATCTGTAAGACGCACCCTTGTATAAGCTGCTCTGGCATGCAAGTTTCTCAGTGCCAAACAGCTGAGCCGGCAAATCTGGAAGTTCGGCTGGCCGGCGATCTTGCCCCCTCCAAAAAGTGGCAAGCCCACAGGAGCATAGCAATCCCCACAGGCATGCTCTGGGCTGGAGAGGTTACCATTATTTTTCTGTGTATAAGGTGCTGCACTTTCATAAGATGCACCTAATTTTGAATAGGGTGTTTGCAGGAAAAAATAACATCTTATAGATGGAAAAATACGGTAATTTCCTAAACACATTGCTTTGCTTCTGCATTTTGTCCATTACTTGCCATTTCATTACTCACCAATGGTCTTTTGATTACTGCTCCTTTGCATTCTAGTTTAAAACACTCCTTGACTAGATTAGCCAGCTATTGTCCATAGATGTACTCTTCCCACTTAGTGAATTAATCCCATCTCTGCAAATTAGTTCCTATTCCCTGGAATTTATATCATTGTTAAAACCCCCAGTTTATGTGGCTTGTAAATTGCAAACCAGATCCAAAATGAATGCTGTCATTAACTAATCAGTTAACCTATAAAAAACAATTTAGAACCTGAAACTTTGGGTTATTTATAAATGAAATAAGCAATACAACATGATGAATAAATGTGTATATCTAAAAAACAAAAATGTGGGCACAGTTCAGTTCACAGCTCCATCAGCTTGCTGCCCAGAATTTTATCAGATAAATTGGTAGCCTTAGAAACGTATTCATATATTTATAAAGAAGTGAAGAGATATGCTTATACTTTTCTCAAAAAATGTCTTAATGTTCTTACTAATTAAGCATGAGATCACAGGTACGTATAAGCTTAATTTGTAAATAGTGCATAACGGTTAAAAATAGGTTTAGATTCAAGGACAAATAACTTTCAATGAGCATCATGGTTATTGATGTAGTGGTTCAGGTGCTTCCTTAGAAAACAGGAGTATGAATTCTAGTCCAGTCTTTAGCATAAAAGCCAGCTAGGTGACTTTGGCCAGTCACACATTCTCAACTCTATTCACTTCACAGGGTGGTTTGGGGGAAAATAGGAGGCAGGAATATAGGGTATGTTCATTGTCTTGAGTTATATATAAAAAAGTGGAGTTAAACATGTAACAATAACAACAATAACCTGATTTAAACCAGGGACACAATCTGATTCATCAGTTCCCTCAGAATTGTTTATTCAAGCTGCTCAATCACGGAAGATGGTGATTCAACCAAATTATCTTTCATTTGAAGCCTTGAGTGGAAGTTTTGCACAACATGGCTGGTTATTTAATTAGTGCTATGTTTTGGTTCATAAGGAGTAAATTTCTCTCTATAGTATGGTTTGAGAGAAGGAGGTGCCATTTGCAGTTCTGCCCCAGCCCAGGCTGACCCTGAGCATTAGAAACTCAAGAAATAGAGCAGTAAATGATTATTGCAGTTAAACAGCTGGGAATCTGCCCAACATGACCCTGTAAAATATTCTGTCCTTTTCTGGCTCTTTCAAACACTCTTATTTCTGTTTTTAACTAAGAAGTCAGTTATTATCACATCAGTAGCTGGTTATTACAACCCCACCTCAGTGGAGTGCTATGCTATTCCTGTTAACCTTTCATTATAAATCAATCTCTTTAGTTCTTTTACCATGACTTGAAAATCTCTCCAATCTCTTAATATTATTCTGGTAATAAGATGCCTAAAAATTAACCCAATAATCTCAGGCTGCTTTCCTCAATTTGGCAAGAAACAAATGACTGCTTTAATACATTCTGCTTTATTAGCTTCCATTTACCAGTATTTTTATTTCTTTATTTCAGCAGGTTACCTTGCAACCTCATTTAGATGAGAGGCCTGGGAAGGCAACAAAAGTCTCATAATGCAATTCAGGCCTAGTTAAGCCCAAGCATTTAAAACATTGGTCCTGATGGAACAAAATTCTCCCTTGAAGCCAAATATTGTCTAACCTATGTATCAAAGCATAATGAAAAGCTTTATCTGCCAGTACAGAGCTGCTTCGTGAAGGATAGTATGGATGCTGAAGTTGTGACATGGATATCAAAGCTGGCAGAAGCAGCAATTTTGGAACAACTGGATAGAGAAGAAGGATATATGCAGGCTGAATCCTGAATAGGTAATCATTTGGGCTGCTGGACCCATTTATAATTGGATGGCTGGCATGTGGAAGGATTTGTCTCTTGATACAATGGCTCCGATTTGGGGGAAGATCATTCACATGATATCCATTTACCAAAAGGAACCCTAGTGAAAGTTCTTCTCTCAATCTCTTTTTCTCCACTTCCAGAGAATAACAAACTGCCTCAGACATTTAATGTTTGTCACAGGATATGTAATTGCCTGGAATGTGTTGAGGACAGCAATCAGGCAATAAACACAAATCAGTTAGGTGGAACTATTTTTTATTCAACAAAAAATGACTTATGTGACATATTATTTACACTAAATCTGTGTTACAAAAATGTTCCAATTTTCTGAGCTGTTCTTTTAGTACTTTAGAGAAAATTCTTCTCTTATAGACTATATTTCTCTTTCAACAAATTGTATAACTCTCTTTCCTATCTATGAACTCTTGTTTTCCTCTTTATCTATTGCTAAGTAACTTTTCACAAGGTGTTGGTTTTATTTGCAGTTTTTCTCTCCTATCATGCATGATTTTTTTTAAAAAAACTTTTAGGTAACTGGACAGGCTTTGTATTATTTGCTCCCCCCACATCATCTTCCAGTTTCATAGAACAGAAACAGACTTGCCAGTTGCCCTCTCCCCTTTGCCCACATGCCCCCTCATTTCCTTCTCTCTGCCTGAGCTTCTTGGAACACAGTCATCAGTTTGTTGAACAGCCACATCTCTGGAAGTGATGGATCTTTACTTCATGAGCTGCACTTTTCCTCATAACAAAGATATCCAACAGTTTCTTCTTTCCCAATGAACAGCAATTCTTCCAATACTTATATCACATGGGTTGTTTCCAGATTGCACAGTGCTCCACAGATCTCCAAACAGCAGCTAAAGCATATGTAATAGCACCATGTCTCTCTTAAAGCTCTTTGGCTACATCCTTGCTTTCCACAAAACATAAACTGCCTATGTACAATTCATGCAATTTAGGGATGACAGATGAGCTCCCATGTCTGTTGACCTTAAGATAACAGGACATTCCATAGTTTTGCACACAAATACTACTGATTATATCTTGCTTGCGTGGACATATGATGTATTTCAAAGTTTGGGGATTGAAACTTCCCACTAAAACCACATTGGTTCTATGCAGAATCGAGAAGCCTAGTGAAATTGTGCTAAAGGCTGATATTTTGTTAGAACACATAACAGCTTTCCATATATGTATTTAATTATTTTAATTTCACCACTTTCACTGCTTTTGGAGGCAGGTTGTTCCACTGATTAATTGTTCTAACTGTCAGGAAGTTTCTCCTTAGTTCTAGGTTGCTTCTCTCCTTGACTAGTTGCCATCTGTTGCTTCTTGTTCTGCCTTCAGGTGCTTTGGAGAACAGCTTGACTCCCTCTTCTTTGTGGCAGCCCCTGAGATATTGGAACACTGCTATCATGTCACCTCCTTGCCCTTCTCTTCCTTAAACTAGACATACCCAACTCCAGCAACCGTTCCTTATATGTTTTAGCCCCCAGTCCCCTAATCATCTTTGTTGCTCTTCTCTGTACTCTTTCTAGAGTTTTAACATCTTTTTTTACATCGTGGTGATCAGAACTGGATGCAGTATTCCAGGTGTGGCCTTACCAAAGCATTGTAAAGTGGTATTAATACTTCACATGATCTTGATTCTATCCCTCTGTTAATGCAGCCTAGCACTGTGTTGGCTTTTTTGGCAGCTGCAGCACACTGCTGGCTCATATTTAAGTGATTGTCTACTAGGACTCCAAGATCCCTCTCACAGTTACTACTATTGAGCAACGTACCACCTTTACTATACTGGTACATTTGGTTTTTCTTGCCTAAATGTAGAACCTTACTTTTTTTAACCATTGTCGGCATTATTTCAATATACCACACATTGTGTGTCACTTTTTTTAACTCCCAATATGTATGCTAGTTGTCAAACTGTAAAGAGATAGCCATAATAAAACAAGATCAATAGCTGCCTTGTGACCCTATTTAGTGTGATCCATTCCCTGCTGGGGATTGCTGGGTCCCAGATGCATCTACAGGTGTACAGTAAGCAGTATTTTTATTTTATTTTATTTTAATCCCATTTATATCCCGCCCTTCTCCAAAGACTCAGGGCGGCTTACAATTTAAGCACAAACCAATGTGCTTAGCAATAGTATTGGTGGTTAAAGTTGCTTGGATTTGCTCTAAGTTCAACTTCTACATTTGCAATTGCTACTTGAAGACCAAGCGGCAGCCCGTCACCCTATTCTGTTCTGGGTTGCCCTTCTGATGGTTTCTCATTCCTTAGTGACCTCATTTTTGGACTACTGCAATGTGCTTTGCATGGATCTGTCCCAAAGACCATCTGGAAGCTACAGCTCATCCAGAATGCAGCAGCATAGGCAGTAACAGGTGCTGTTTCCTGACCTGTATTGGCTTCTGTTGACTTCTGGTAGCAATTGTTTGGACAGTCTATCTCTAGTTGTTTTTGTTCATCCTGCATAATTGGAAAGAGTCCCTTCATTTAAATTCTGCCATCTTGCAGGACAGAGAAAGTGTCCCTAGTCTTTGGAGTAGCATTCCTTACATGTATAAATACATACATACAGAGCTCCCACTTTAAGTCTTTGAAGGTTTGGCTCTCTTCTCAGGACTGAAGTAAGGGTATTTGTGGAGCCACTGTCTTTTTGTTTGTTTGTTTTGGGAGGAGGGATGTCATTTATGTGGTTTTGTCATGTTTCATTTTTTAAAAAATATTGTAAGCCTCCCAGAATTGTTTTGGAGGTGGGTGGCCTCACAATCAAACAAATAAATGACATTATATACTCTGTTACCAAGATCCAGACTAAGAAATATATTTCAATAAACTATAAAAGCTGTTCAAGTTGAAGTAGTTTTTCTACTCATACTCAAATGAACTTTGTTGCTTCTGCTGCACATTTCTCTATGTAACAAACCCTATTTTGTGAATTAAATCAATGGTTGATGACCATTCAATATAGTTGTGTTGCTTGAACCTATTGATTTTGGATGTCACCACTGTGCAAGTACTTTCTAATACTGGTGTAATCTGCAACATGTCTTTCTTCTGACTTACTCAAGGAACTCAACCTCATTTTATTTTTTTGAACATTGAAGTAACACGGTTTAATTTTTTTTAAAGAAATAAGACAGCAACAGCATCGCCACATTCACTTTAAGGCATAGGATTTTTTTTCCTTTTTTTAAATCACCAAACTAATTCTAACAATAATCTTACACATACCTTCACAGAAATAAATTCCATAAAATTAAAGTTTCCTCTCAGATAAGAGGGCAGGAACAAATGAAACATTACAAAACCACATAAGCCTGCAGGCTTAGAAACTAAAGAGCAGCTTCCATTCTGTCCAGTGAAGTCTATGAGTGTGTGCAGTGGTGGGATTCAGCCAGTTCGCACCACTTCAGCAGAACCGGTAGCTAATTTTTTGTTGCCGGGGCCCAGAATGGTGTTCCAGAAGCAGCATCCACACAGAAAATGGTTGTTCACATATTTGAATCCCACCACTGAGTGTGTGTCAAAATATCATGATGGTGGCCATAATTGCACAATTGAAACTCCACCTCTTAAGTGTGTTATACAGTACATGTGATTCAGGTTAAAAAGGAGGCAGGACTTCAACCACATGATCATGTCTACTATCATGATTTATTGACTGCCTCAGAACACTCCTGGCTCTGTCACATAAATACTTTTCATACATGAAGACACACATTCTTTTCTATAACCCATATATAAATGTGAATATTCCATTGTCTTATAGAGAATTAATATTTTTTTTCAGAAAAAAAATCATAAAATACAAATTGCTCAGTTAATCCAAAATAATACAAAATTGGCTGGTTTCACAATCCTTAGTTGATAGATTTTTAATTACAGATGACTTTGGGCTCCAGCTGTGACCACTAAATTGCTTTTCTAAAATTTGAGTACAAGTCTAGATATTTATTTTCAGCAAATGAATCCTCAAATAGGATATAGTTCATCAAGACAGGATTAAAGTAAAAAATTGTATCTCATTAAAAGAAAACCAAACAATTTTCCTCAGTCCCTAGAATTATTTTCAAAAAAATCTCCACAGATCTGAATAACTGTGTTTTGTGGATATACTTCAGAAAGAGAGAGAAAAAGACAAAATTATAATAAAGCTTTTTTTGATCTGCATAGATAGTATTTATATTGTAGCACTATTATATATTCTCTGTTAATTATGTTTGTTTATAAATGAGAACATATAGTAATCAGAAATATTTCTGTTGCCATTCATAGATTTAGAGAAAGGGGTTTATGAGAAATGAGCAGTAAGACTGTTGTTATTCCACACAATCCACAAACATCCTCAGGTCCTTCCCTGAGTAACTGGGGAGCCCAACCACCCACGTTTTGTTCTCCCATTGTCAGGACTTGAGATAACCTTATAACCTTCATAATAGTAAAGTTGGAAGGGACCTTGGAGGCCATCTAGTCCAACTCCCTGCTCAGGCAGGAAACCCTATACCATTTCAGACAAATGGCTGTCTAGTCTCTTCTTAAAAACTTCAAGTGTTGGAGCATTCACAGCTTCTGGAGGCAGGTTGTACCACTGATTAATTGTTCTAACTGTCAGGAAGTTTCTCCTTAGTTCTAGGTTGCTTCTCTCCTTGATTAGTTTCCATCCATTGCTTCTTTGTCCTGCCTTTGGGCGTTTTGGAGAACAGCTTGAGTCCCTCCTCTTTGTGGCCGCCCTTGAGATATTCGAACACTGCTATCATGTACCCCCTCGTCCTTCTCTTCATTAAACTAGACATACCCAATTCCAGCAGCCATTCCTTATATGTTTTAGTCTCCAGTCCCCTAATCATCTTTGTTGCTCTTCTCTGTACTCTTTCTAGAGTTTTAACATCTTTTTTTACATCGTGGTGACCAAAACTGGATGTAGAATTCCAAGGCATTGTAAAGTGGCATTAATACTTCACATGATTTTGATTCTATCGCTCTGTTAATACAGCTTAGCACTGTGTTGGCTTTTTTGGCAGCTGCAGCACACTGCTGGCTCATATTTAAGTGATTGCCCACTAGCACTCCAAGATCCCTCTCACAGTTGCTACTGTTGAGCAAGTTACCACCTATACTATACCTGTGCATTCTCTGAGACATCCCATGATCTGCTTCCTACCCAGTGGTGGGATTCAAATATGTGAACAACCATTCTCTTTGTGCATGCTGCTTCCGGAACACCATTCTGGGCCTGTGCAACAAAAATTAGCTACCGGTTCTGCTGAAGTGGTGCGAACTGGCTGAATCCCACCACTGCACACACTCATAGACTTCACTGGACAGAATGGAAGCTGCTCTTTAGTTCCTAAGCCTGCAGGCTTATGTGGTTTTGTAATGTTTCATTTGTTCCTACCCTCTTATCTGAGAGGAAATTTTAATTTTATGGGACTTATTTCTGCAAAGGTATGTGTAAGATTATTGTTAGAATTAGTTTGGTGATTAAAAAAAATCCTATGCCTTAAAGTGAATGTGGTGATGCTTTGTTAGAAAGCTGTAACTGGTCAAAATTTGGCCAAATGAAGGTGATGATTATGACAAGGAATTTGGAACAGTTGAAAGGTATATAGACACTTCTGCAATTATCCCTATAGGGGAAAAAAGTGCTAATAGGATTATATTATTCAGGCTGCACTGAACATGCATTTTTCTGAATGATACCTCCTTTAGCCAAGAGAAAACAGAATAGTTAAAAAAGGATATCAATTACAGTGTTTACCCTTGATCTGTTTTTTTTTCAATAAAATTTTTGAATTCAAAAAATATTTAAAATTGTGAATAAATATTTTTAGATTTTTTTTAAAAAAAAATCCTGAGTGACAACAAAAGAAATAAAGGAAATGAGTGTATTTGCAGCATTAATGGAAGCATTGTTTTAATTTTTCTATAAATGTAGTTTGATAGTTATTATGCAATAAAAAGAAGATTATTTATTTATTTATTTTATTTATTATTTAAATTTATATACCGCCCTATTCCCGTAGGACTCAGGGCGGTTTACAGGGAAAATTAAAATACATAACATACAAATTAAAATCAGTTAAAACTATGATTAAATTACAGTCCCTGAAGTTAAACTAAAACCCAATTAAATTAAATTAGTTAAAACCCCTCAGTCTGGGCCAAACAGCTCGAAGAACCAGGTTTTCAAGTCCCGGCGAAATGAGCGAAGGTCGGGGGCAGTCCTGAGTTCCGTGGGAAGGTGGTTCCATACGGCTGGCGCGCCCACAGAAAACGCCCTTCCCCTGGGAATAACCCGACAGCATTCCTTAACCGGCGGTACCCTGAGAAGGCCCTCCCTGTGGGAACGCACAGGACAATGGGAAGTTGATGCCGGCAGCAGGTGTTCCCTTAGATAAATATTTTAAATATTTAAACATTAAATATTTTAAACATTTTTGTATGGCTTAGGTTGAAATCCTACACATTCTGGGCCTCCAATATAGTGCCTGGGTGTGACACAAATCCACGCTTGCCTTGGGTCAATTAAACTTGCTGCCCTACCTGATTTTAATTTTAATGTTTTAATTAAAACTCTTTTTAATTAAAAAAAAATTTAAGTTTGTATGTACATTATTCAGTTGTAAATATATATATAACATTCTGTATTATCCTCACTTGATTATAAATATCTGCCTGATGTCTGTTTTCTGAAAGAAATATCAGGTGGTTTAAATAGAAACTTTGCCAGGCATGCTGGAAAGAAAGACCACTAATATTTGTATGTTACACATTCATATAAGATACAAGAATCAAAACACTTATAACATTTATATGTACCTCTTAAGTTTCAATCTTCCTGATACAAATATTGGTATATAATAATCTTCTCATTCATATACAACTGCTATAATAATCAGCTTTCTTACACTTCTGAGTCTTATATACCAGTCAGTGGTAAAAACAAAAACAAATGAATAAAAAAATGTAGCATAACTCATTATATATAATATACCCAGAACCTTCATCTAATGCCTATTTTTTTTAAAAAAAATCAGATCATCATCTTATTTGATTTTTATCTCCTAATAAAGCACTGCTAATAAGCCTGATCCTTTTTTCAAATGCATGGAGCCCTGATTATACTTGGCAACAACAGGAAAAAAAAAAACAGAGGTTAACAAGAGACAAAGCTATACTGGAATCTCGGTTAAGACCCAAGATGCATATGCTAATATATAAGTAATACATCATTTAATTCTGATTTTTTTTCAGAAAAATTGATTCCTCTTCTTTTGCAATGCATACATCCCAAAGCTTAATGTTGCGATTTCTTTGTCATCAGCTTCTTGCCGATTACGCAGTGTTAACTCCAAAAGGAGCAAATCACGCTATCAAGCCACCTTGATGCATGGTATTTGTTCACTGACATGAATATGATGGCTGTATAGTGGGGCTGGTTCCTCTGTTGGAACTGTGCTCCTGTGGGGATATTAGCATTTGGAATTGCATAGTAAAGTCATTCTTCAGCTCTCAAGGGCATGTGTCTGAACTTGCATGGAAGATCTCATCCTTGCATTTTTTTTTCCCCCTGTGATAAATGAGCGTGGTGTAATGAAAATCACAATATTTTTTATTGCCAGCCGTTATCCCTGGGAAAAAAAATCTACTGCAGGCTCTTTTTCTGTGAGATGAAAATGTACTCTGAACTTCATTTCAATGTGGCCAGAATGTTGTGGAGGTCAAAGCTTTCTTTTCAAAGTGGAGATATAAAAACAAACAAACAATATGTTTAATTAAAAGTCAAAGCTTTGTGGTGCTTCAATGGTGCTTGAATGTTCAAGGTTTTGGTACTGTTCTCTATTCTCCACTTGGATTTGAAAAGAAGAGACTTAATATGGAAATACAGAAAGCTGATTTCAGGCTGTTAGACATGTTTTTAAAATATTTCTTTGTGTATAATTGACAGAAGAGATTCTACAACAGAGTATTTGGTTTTTAGGGCATAGGAAATGCTTTATACCAGAATATCCTTCCTTCCTTCCTTCCTTCCTTCCTTCCTTCCTTCCTTCCTTCCTTCCTTCCTTCCTTCCTTCCTTCCTTCCTTTCCTCCCTCCCCCTCTTTCTTTCTTTCTTTCTTTCTTTCTTTCTTTCTTTCTTTCTTTCTTTCTTTCTTTCTTTCTTTCTTTCTTTCCCCCCTTTCCCTCTTTCCCTCTTTACCTAGTGCAGTTTGCAGGTATTAATAATAAAATAATACATTATCAAAAATAATGCAAAATAATATATTAAAACATGAAACTAATATTGGCACTGATGACTCCACAGACAACACCACAGATGTCCAGAAGGGACAGATATTTCCCAGTTTGCAGAAAGACATGTCAGTGGAGAATGCCTAACATCAGGTCTCTTCTATCACAACCTCCTGGTTTAAATTTCTGATACAGTACTTTGTATTGCGTTCAGAAGGACACTATACAGCTTCTGTGGCAACATATCAATATTGAGACTGGTCAGGAGGTACACATGCTACTGCATTTTTGACCATCTGAAGTATTCAGTATTCTTGATAACATTACGTTATGATTTTAAATAAAATTTTTGTGATAGGATGTACTGTTGGCATATGAATCCAGAAGAATTATCTAGAATCTATAAAGGTATTTCAAATATATATAACAATGTGTAAGAGCATTGATATGACTGTATTTAGAATGAAAGACATCTGGTCTACATTCCCTAGAATCACTCACCCTAGAAACAAGACAGAATGGCAGCAGTGCAGTTCTTCCCCACTGAAAGAAGAGCCCAAAACAAGATGTTTACTATCAAGAACTGCATCATGACCATACTGCTTAACTTATGGGAGACTTGGGGAATGGATTCCTTTGATGACAATCAGTTTGGGCACCAAAACCAAACAGTAACATACCTGAATCCTTCAGGCTCATAAGCAAAGAGCCATCAAATATGAGGACAAAAATGAGGACCCAGATTGTTGGGGCCAATTAAGCTGACTTTGTAATAATGCCGCTTGGGGTGTGTGTGAAAGCCCTAATAAGCAGGCATATACATAGAATGAAGGCTACTGCTAAGCTTGTAAGCCGCCCTGAGTCTTCGGAGAAGGGCGGGATATAAATGGAATTAAAATAAATAAAATAATAAAATAATACAGTCCTTATCCTGAGAGTCAAACCAAATAGGTTCTGTTGTCTTAAATATTACTTTTATTCCCAAAGGAATTGTGTCTAATTAGATAAGTAATGGATGAAAGGCTGAGTTATTATTACACAAGCCCATTAAAAGTGCCTTTCTGCAAGGCCCAAAATTGTCCACGACTTCATTAAACATGTAACAAACAGGATTAAACTCACAGGCTATGGGGCCATTAGCTGAAGAAACTCAGGAGAAAAAAAATGTTATTCAAAATGTGATAGTATCCTGTATGTGGGGAGAATTATTCTCAGAAAGCTTTGGCTTTCAAAGGATCTTCATGCTATCTTAGAATTTTCTCCTGACTTTCAGGTAGCTAGAAAGTTGGAAAGAATAGCTGCTCTATTTGTTTGTATTTAATCTCTATTACAGAAATGTCTTTGGTAACACTGTTTTCCTCAAGCTAAGAAACGGAGATGAGCACTAGAGTTGGACACGACTGGATAAGGGAAACCTTTACCTTTTAATTCTCTATTACAGCTTTTTTTTGGTTATCAGACTGCTGAAGGATCTGTCACTCACAGTCCTAATCAAGAACAATGTTTCCCCATGGTTCTTAGTAGTCTGTTCCCCAGTGAGGTTATCACTTACATTTGTATGCCACTTCATCAGAGTTTTTATGTGACTTACATTAATAAAAGCAAGAAAACAATGGTTAAAACAATAATGTATTAATAATAAAAAGCCCACCTTCTTCATCAAGAATGTCAAAAAGCTGATATCGCCAAGGCAATAAATGAATAATTTAGCTTGAAGTAAGAAACTGTACCTTCCAAGTTTAGATATATGTACGTAAGATGAGCCCAGTACCAGTATAAAGTCAGTTTGCACATTTAAAAATTGTGAGCGGAAGGTAAATATCTATAGTGATTCTTCCCCATTCAAAAATAATAAGTTTAGCAGCCTTGCATATTTTTTACTATAGAGAACAGTAAATTCAATATTTTACATGTGTTTTTAATATGCAGAAAAAAATAAGTTCACATCTGTTAATCTGGTGGCTCTTGTAGGGTGTGTTTATTTTAAAAGACTTTAAAGCAATTGCTCCTGAACACGCAATATTTCTCTCCCTCCAATTTTTTTCTGTGATAATTTTGGTTTATTACCCAGGCAGCAGAACAAATGCGATTTGTATGAGTGATTGCCTCTTGCATTTGTATGTATATTTAATCAGCAGAAACATCAGAACTGTGTGCATAAGTCTGTGTGTGAATGTATGATCCAAAACTATATGGGTCTTCCTGCATTCACAATAACTCAAAACTATTCTGAGGTGCTTTATAAATCCAGAAATTTTGTGGGATGGGTCTTAAAAAATATATTGGAAACAATTCTCCAAAGCTCTGGCATAGCCTTCTGATGATGACAATGATTTTTTTCTAGAACTAATTAATTCAAGCTCAAATGAAACAGATGAAGTACAATATGATAGAGAAGTGACAGGATCAGATGTTCAGAATGATAAAGCCCCTAGGTACTTGCAGGACCATCTTTTCTATGACGTCTCTATTTCTCTAGTATATGTACCCTATATCTTTTCTTAGTAGTCTCCTAATTTTGTGAGGTGAAAGGCACAGGGAAGGACAGAAAATGTTTTCCACCAGTAAAAATACTGTAGCTTCGTGACCTCAGGTTAGGACCCACATTACTGCTTTCTGATAGCTGATAAAAATGGAATTATTGTGGAGGACAAAAAAAGATTGAAAAAATGGATGTAAATATTTTTATATTGTATTTTTGTTTATTTTTATGTTTTCTACATAACAACTGGTGTCTATGTAGATTACTATGGAGTACTATAGAGATACAACAAAGAAACATGTATTTGTGCTCAGTTATCAAAAATCCCAATATTCTTTCATTCTAATTAGCCTCACTCAACGCTAGCTGAGTATTAAGAATATAAGAATATACAGAGAACTATACTAGATAAGGTCAACCTTCTCTTCCCAGAAAAACTGGGAATGGTTGCTTTTGTATAATGGCTGATTCTAATATCAACTTATCTCCCTTTGACTTTAATGTAACTCAGACTAACAAAACAATAATAATGGGAAGACATGAGATCTTTTTTATTGAATGAAAATAGAAGGGAATCATGAGATGAGTAGAATTTGAATGTTAGAATCCAAATCTGTATCTACATACACCCTTGGAAGTAAATCTCTGTTCTTTACTTAGTTTACTGTAACAGACAGGCTGACGGCATTACTGCTTTTGCAATGGATGTTAATGCTTGGTAGATTTTTTTAAAAAAATTGTACTTTCAGTGTGAATGCTTTGGACAGGCCTAATTATAGCATCTGTCTAACTTTCTGTCCTTCTGTTTCAAAAATGTCCATCAAGTCAATGGCGCTTTGCCATTGTTTAGATTCAGAATGAAAGCCATAGGCTGTAGATTCAGGCATAATGTGCAACCCTAAGAGCCCTCTAATTTAATAAATAGTAATAATAAGGCAACCCACCTGGTTATTGCAATATAAAATCAGCCTAAAATTTACTTTGATTTACTACTAATCCACTGAGAGTTTCAAGCATTTGTCAGAAAATTTAATGCAAGCTTTTGAAATTCAGAGGCGGCTCTTCTTTGCCTTACAAATTCTCTGTGCCTCGTGGGATTCTCAGAAACTATTAACATCTTTTATTTAACGTAATAAGCACTAAAGATAGGGATATAGCCATGAGATAATAGCCTTTGTGAAATCACTAGAAGTGCTGGGGTGAATCGATGGGTACTCAACATAATGACAAGATCATCGGCTAATGCCTACTTTTATTGAGATTTAATATTCTAATCACTTTTCCAAGAAATCATCTTTACACTGAAAAGCATGGGCAGCCTCAGAGTACAAATGTTAAAACAATATTATTTTACTCCTGTAGCATTGTAGATAATTAATTTTAGTAGCAAGTAATGTAAGCTCTGTTTTAGTCTAAATGGCTATACAAAAATTTAAATTGATAAGTGTTTTTAAAGGGTGTTTTTTTAATGGAGCTATGAGTCAAGTGAACTCAGAATCCTTAAAGCTATGTAATTATGATAAAAGAAATATGGTGGAGTGCTTAAGGCACCAAAAAAATATAATTCAAATATGAATCTAGAAAAAGAATGTTGCAGTCTACTTTCTTGGTGTACACACAAACACACACTTTCTCTTCTACTGTCACACACACACACACATATATATATACACACATACATACATACACACACAGAGAGATATCACATGCGACAGTAGAAGAGAATGTTATGGGCATAAAAAAATTGATAATCTTAGATTCTCAATAAAATTTATTGTAAGAAAGAAATTGGGCTGTGCAGCATTTCAGATTTGATCTCCAAAATGTGCTTTGCAGTGTGTGAAAAATTGAATCAAAAACACTCCAAAGCCCTAGTAAGAAATGTAATTTTATGTCACTTCACTACTCAAGAGATAATCTCTGATTTAGCCCTAACCTCTGCTATCAACCTTTGAAAGTGTAAGGGGATATCTTACAATGAAAGTCACAACAAACATAGCTTCATTCTCCTTACCCTATAAATTTATGGCTACTATTTCATAGAAACATGAAATTCAGAGGTAGCTGGCATTAGTCCAACAATTTTTGATTTCAAATATCTATATTTTCATTTTAGACAAAATCTAACAGTAACTGCTTCACCATTAGGAAGATAAAAGTTGAAAGATTGGTTCTACCTCTTCAAGCCTGGAAACTCTCAAATGCTCCTTTTTGTCAAGGCACTAGCCCAGCATCATCAAAAGAATTCAGCACCAGTACAATTGTCATTTCTTGCGATGAGGTTGCTTCAAACACCAGGCTCAAATATGACTTTGGGATGTATGGGTACTGTCTTTCAACTAGAAGGAATCATGTCATTCCTGGGTGTCTTTCTTTCTTTTTTTGCACATAAAGAACTGGCTGAATCTTTCTTTCTTGAAACTTCATTTGTCCTCTGGTGCTGACTAGGCCAGGGCTGAATGTAGTTTATGTGGTGGAATGCTGCCTTTAATGTTCTCAGAGTCATATTATATATGACTCTGAAGTGGCTTAGAATATGTATGATGTCTGTCTGTCTGTCTGTCTGTCTGTCTATCTATCTATCTATCTATCATCTATCTCTAATTATCGATCTAATCTATTTTTTATATGGCCACCCATTTCACAGGAATATGATAAAACAATCATTATAAACATATTTAAAATTAGTACTGAAGATTAAATATTATAAAAATATACAAATTTCAGGCAGAAAGAGACAGTATATTCACCTCATTTGTGAATCCATCTAACTTGGGACCCACCAAATGTAAGTTTATTGTTAGAAGAAGCTTTGGAGGATGCAAAATATTTTATAATTTATGTGCATTCTTAAGGTTTCTGGTTGTCCAAGTCCTGTCTAGATTAATTTAATTCTGAAATGTTCATTGTTTGTTTAATATGTCTAGCAATGAGATCAAAGCAATTCTACTTTCATCTTACTACCAACTGGGGAAGAAGGAATGGGAAGAGAGAGAGTGAAAGAGGGGAAAAATATGCCAGAGAGAGAATAAATGAACTTACAGGTCCTTGATTTACAACAGTTTGTTTACTAACTGTTCAAAGTTACATTGGCACTGGAAAAAAATGATTTTTGACTGTTCTTCATGTTCTTTAGGAATGTTGTAGGACAGGCTAAAGGAACTTGTGACAATCAGCCCAAAAAAATGAAGATTGTTCAGAGACATTATATAAGTGTTCAAGTAAATTAATGAGGATGGAAACTAAGCCCCAAATAATGGATACAGTTGCAAGTTTCTTGAATTTGCTTAAACAGGAAGAAAAAAATTCTTTCTGACAGTAATATCTGTGCAAAGTGAAATACTAAACCGTTGTGGCATCCCCATAGTCACGTGATCAAAATTCAGACTTGGCAACTGACTCACATTCATGATAGTTGCAATGTCCTGGGGTCATGTGATCACCTTTTGCGACCTTCTGACAGACAAAGTCAGTAGGGAAGCCAGATTCACTTAAGAACCATGTTACTAACTTAGCAACTGTAGTGATTGATTTAACAACTTTGACAAGAAATATCATAAAATGGGACAAAACTCCTTAACAAATGACTCACTTAGTAACCCAAATTTTGGGCTCAATTGTGGTTGTAAGTTGAGGATTACCTGTATCTGGCTTTTGGGTGAGGAATTTGTAGCCAGTTAAATGAAGTTCCCTTTTGAGGGTTTTTATTAAAGTGCTGGTCACCATTTTATATTCTGTGTTTCTTCATATGTATTGTGTATGTTATGTGGGGGGGGGGTGTTTCGGATTCTTTTTTGCTATTTTTCCCCATCCAGAATTAGGTTGTTGAGTTCAGCAGTCTTATAAATCCACAAACAAACAAACAACGAGTGACAGAATAATAGAGTTGGAAGGGACCTTAGAGGTCTTCTAGTCCAACCCCCTGCTCAAGCAGGAGACCCTACACCAGTCCCTTTTTAAAAGCCTCCAGTGTGGAGAACCTACAACTTCTGAAAGCAAGTTGTTCTTGTTTTTACTGTCAGGAAGTTTCTTCTTAATTCTAGGTTGCTTCTCTCTTTGTTCAGTTTCCATCCATTGGTTCTTGTTTTGTCTTCTGGTGCTTTGGAAAATAGGTTAACCCCCTCTTCTTTGTGTCAGCCCCTGAGATATTGGAACACTGCTATCATGACATCTCCTAGACCAGGGGGTGTCAAACCCGCAACATCATGTGATGTGTCACGACGTATCATGTCTTTTTTGCCATTGCCAGCAATGGGTGGGCGCGGTTTTGGCAGTTTTACACCCCTGCCCTAGACATTCCCATTTCCTGCAAGCATTCTTCATATGTTTTAGCCTTGAATCCCTCAATCATCTTTGTCACTCTTTTCTGCACTGTTTCCAGAATCTCAACATCTTTTTTACCGTATATTCTGGTGACCAAAATTGGATGCAGTATTCCAAGTATGGCCTTACCAAGGCATTATAAAACAGAGGGTGAAGGTTTGTTCTCCAAGCTTGTGGGTTAGTTTCCAAATGTTTTGTTACCAGGCTAGGTAACATCTTCAGTGGAGTTTAAGGGATGTCAGTGTCAGTGTTCTTCTGTTTATAAGGGCTTCAGGTGTGGGTGTGTCAAGTGAGGATCTTGTGATATGTCTTATCATGGGTCAGAAGTGAAAAGTATCACTTCTCATGATCTTGTTTCTATCCATCTGTTAATACAGCCTAAGATTGCGTTGGCTTTTTTTGGTACCTGCTCACACTGCTGGCTCATGTTTAAGTAATTGTCCACTAGGACTCCAACATGCCTCTCACAATTACTGCTGTTGAGCCAACTTTCATCTAGTTTGTACCTGTAAATTTAGTTTTTCTTACCTAAGTGTAAAACCTTACTTTTTTCTACACTGAATTTCATTTTGTTAGATAGGGCCCAGTTGTTCAAGTCTATCAAGATCCATCTGGATTTTGAGCCTTTCTTCTGGGGAGTTGGCTATTCTTGCTAGTTTGGTGTTATCTGCAAATTTGATGAGTTTTCCTTCTATTCCCTCATCTAAATCATTTGTAAAGACTAACTTTTAGCTCTGAATTTGTTACATTTAGTGGATTGCATTTGCTCCCTACATTCCCACTAGTGCATCAGTGATTGCCAGAACTAGAGAAGGTCTGCTATTAAAGATGCATTCCATTTAAATTTCCTTCAATACAGTGAGTAGAATAGATGAATTTTGTTCATTCTAAGCATTTGAAGGACAATCATGTTAATTGTTTGCTTTACTGCTAATCTCCCGGAAGATTATTTTATGTAAGTGCAGCATTTGCTTATGACATGAGGTTAGGCTTTTGGCTTAGTGAGTAAGTAAGAGTACTTGAATTGACGATGATTATGCATTTTTTTGTTTTTATTCTGGATTATAGATATATGCCTTATAATTTGAAACCATAACATAAATATGTTGAGTGGCATTTTAAGAACAGTACTCAGAATAAGTTTATTTGTTTATTATTTTGCTGCTCTTCAAATCAAGTTTCTCTAGATGGCTTACATTAAAATTACATTTTAAGTAGCTAAGACAATAATTAAAAAAAGAAATCATATCAGATTTTGTGTGTGTGTGTGTGTGTGTGTGTGTGTGTGTTAGTCTATGCAGTCTCCCTTACAGTCTAGTGACTTCTGTATGAAATGGACTACAACTCAACCTGTAGAACCTGATGGGAGACAGCAAATGGTAGTCTACAAAAGCAAGAACATGATCTATATTAATTCATTTTTTCACTTTCATTTTTTTTACTTTAATTGGGACTGTAAGCCACTTAGAGTTAGCTCACAAATTAATCCTAAGTAAAATAAAAACAAAACAAAATAAAAATGAAACAGCAACACTGAAGCAATAATCATTCACAGCTCTGAAAGACACATAACCAGAAAGTCTCACCAATGGTAGTGCATTCTGCACAGCCCTTACATAACCAAGAGGAACATTCATTTAGTTTAGTGTACTGCGTTGAATGAACTAAGCCAAATTGGTAGTTCTACCTGAGATATACCTGAGATCTGGAAGCAATTGGCCCTTCAAAATGTGCAGCCCTCCCTTGAATGCATAAAGTCCTCTCCCCTCCTATTAAAATAAAATCTAAATGGATATTTCCCAAAGTCTCTGAGGCTGCCCAGATGCCAGCTACTGATGGGCAAATTTATAATTAGTTCTTATGGTGCTTGATCTTTTATCTTGATTGGAAAGAATATCTCTTCAAATAAAAGAAATAATGCTTCAAACTGCTGGGGAAAACTGGCTTCTTCTCCAAAAAGATCAATACAATGAAATGGCTGTAATAAAACTTTATCTCTCAATAATCACTGGAGCATGAACAGTTTATATTTTAAAGAAGTTATTTGAGTAACTTAGGCATTTATTAATAAAACCTACTACCTACATACACTTTCTGCTCAATTGTTTCCACCAGATGTGATAGTTTCCAATTGGTGTGGGGATATGAAATGAAGAGATGAAATGATAGAAAGTGTCAAAGCCACAGGAACCTTGGGGGGAAGTGATCATGCAATATTGGAATTCAACATTCTGGAAGCACAAGCAATAGAATACAGCCAAACTAGAGTCTTGGACTTTAAAAGAGCTAATTTCAATAAACTTAGAGAGACCTTGGGAAGAATTCCATGGATGAGAATCTAAAAGGGAAAACAGCTCAGGAAGCTTGGGAAATTTTGAAAAGTGAGATAATAAAGGCCCAGTCTAGCACAATACCAACAAAGAAGAAAAATAACAGCTTTCAAAAGAAACCAGTATGGCTGCATAAAGAACTCTCTGATAAACTGAAAGATAAAAAGGACAAGTATAAGAAGTGGAAAGAGGGGCACGTAACTAAGGCAGAATATCAGCAAACAGCCTGTGCCTGCAAAGATGAAGTGAGGAAAGCTAAGGCTCAAAATGAACTAAGGCTTGCGACCAAAGTCAAAAATAACAAAAAAGCTTCTTTCAACATATAAGAAACAAGAAAAAAGTTAAGGAAATGATTGGTCCATTAGTGGGGGAAAGTGGCAAGAAGGTGACAAGCAACAGGGAGAAAGCAGAACTATTTAACTCGTTTTTTGCATCTGTGTTTACACAAAGGGAAAAAACAGTCCAACCTACCAAAACCAGTGCCATAAAAAACAGAATAGAAACGCAAGTTAAGATAGGCAAGAAAATGGTAAGTGAGCACCTGTCCAGCCTAGACGAGTTCAAATCACCAGGACCAGATGGATTACACCCCAAGGTTCTCAAGGAACTGGCAGACATGATCTCAGAACCACTGAACTATATTTTTCAAAGATCCTGGAGCACTGAGGAACTACCAGAGGACTGGAAGAGAGCTGATGTAGTTCCCATCTTCAAAAAAGGGAAAAAAATAGATCCAGGAAACTACAGACCTATCAGCCTGACCTCAATACCTGGGAAGATTCTGGAAAAGATAATCAAGCAACAAATCAGCGAACACCTTGATGCGAACAAAGTTATCACTGAAAGCCAACATGGGTTTGTCAAAAACAGATCATGCCAGACAAATCCTATTGCATTCTTTGACCAAGTGACAAAACTAGTGGACCAGAGGAATGCTGTAGATATAATTTACTTGGACTTCAGTAAGGCATTTGAAAAACTAGAACACAACCTACTACGTGATAAGATAGAAAAATGTGGGTTAGATAGCATCACCACCAGATGGATTTGTAAATGGCTGACAGGCCATACACAGCGTGTGGTCCTCAATGGAACTGCATCTACATGGAAGGAAGTGTGTAGTGGGGTGTCCCAGGGCTCTGTTCTGGGCCCAGTGCTCTTCAACATCTTCATCAACGATTTGGATGAGGGGATAGATGGGGAACTCATCAAATTTGCAGATGACACCAAGCTGGCAGGAATAGCCAATACTCCAGAAGATAGGCTTAAGATACAGGAGGATCTGGACAGACTCGAACACTGGGCACTATCTAACAAAATGAAATTCAATGGTGAAAAAAGTAAGGTTCTACATTTAGGCAGGAAAAACCAAACTAGATGACCTCCAAGATCCCTTCCAACTTCTTCTTCTTCTTCTTCTTCTTCTTCTTCTTCTTCTTCTTCTTCTTCTTCTTCTTCTTCTTCTTCTTCTTCTTCTTCTTCTTCTTCTTCTTCTTCTTATTATTATTATTATTATTATTATTATTATTATTATTATTATTATTATTATTATTATTATTATTATTATTATTATTATTCTACATATTTCGGATTAACCAGAGTTTACTTCTTTCACAATCAAGAAGTTGCTCTATTCAATAATCTATTTTATTTTATTTTGTTACTGAAGTATAATTACCATGAAACCAAGGCCTAAAGTTTCCCCACAGAGGAAATAAGATAGTTAATTCTGCTCTGTTCATCTTGGGCCCCAGGTCTATTGGATAAATCTCTCAGTCCTTGATGACTGGCTATTGGAGGGAGGGAGGGAGGAAGGAAGGGAGGAAGGAAGGAAGGAAGGAAGGAAGGAAGGAAGGAAGGAAGGAAGGAAGGAAGGAAGGAAGGAAGGAAGGAAACTGTATGAAACAAATAGCTACATGAGCCTGAAAAAAGTGAGTAAGTAGTGCTTTTATAAATTACAACAATACAATAATGCCACTAAAGTGAAATATATGTTGGTAACTATGTGCATGCATATGTATAAATCTTTCAAGAAACTAGATATGTCTTTCCTATAGCAAAATCATTCCAGTGTCATCCTGTTTCTGGAAACAGTTTGATGGGCCAGATGTTACTGTAATGATTCTGTAATGCAACAGTTACTATCCCCTGAAGGAGAAAAAGAGGAGCTGGCAAATGCCATTAAGAGAGACAGAAACATCTACAGAAGGCCAGAATGCATTGGTCTCTGGCTGATGCTACGCTAGAGCAGGAGTGTGCAACTTTGATTGTCCCAAGGGTCAGATGAGGCTTTGAGCAGCATGAAAAGGGCATAATCCAAAAGTATATGGGGGGTAGGATCCTCTGGAGGTTGGTCATTGGATTACTGAGTGAAAACTGCTCAATCCCCAGGCACATTCATATCATGTATTTATTAAATTTATTTATTTATTTGCTGTCCATCTCAACCACAAAATGACTTTGGACAGCTTACAGCAGGGGTGTCAAACTCAATTTCATTGAGGGCCGCATCAGCATTGCGGTTGCCCTCAGGGGGCCAGGTGGGTATGAACTGGGTGGGCGTGGCCTCCTGGGTGGGCGTAGCTAGAGTGTGTATGGCCTACTGGGTGGGCATGGCCAACTCTACATCGTTTGCATCAAGGGTGCCTATGGGGGCCTGGGCAGGAGTGGGACAGATCTGAGGGTCTCTGGCAGAAGGAGGGTCTCTGGGCCAGGGCCAAGGCATTGGGGGCCATTCCCTTACTGTTTCCAGGATGGCTTCGCGGGCAACATGAAACCACTTCACAGGCCGGATCTGGCCCCCGGGCCTTGTGTTTGACATGTCTGGCTTACAGTGATAAAAAGAATCAAATAATACAACAATATGTATACAATAAGATGTATACACTATAAAAATACAAATTATCAGCTATAATAGAGCTAAAAGATGGGGGAAGCAGTAGACTGAGCGGGGGAGGGAACATGGGATCTGTTATTAATCAATTCATTATTAATTAATTTGGTTGCCATGATATAAAAAAGATGTTGAGACTAGAAAGAGTGCAGAGAAGAGCAACAAAGATGATCAGGGGACTGGAGGATAAAACATACAGTATAAGGAACAACTGCTGGAATTGGGTATGTCTAGTCTAATGAAGAGAAGGATGAGGTGTGACATGATAGCAGTGTTCCAATATCTCAGGGGCTGCCACAAAGAAGAGGAAGTCAAGCTATTCTCCAAAGCACCTGAAGGCAGGACAAGAAGCAATGGATGGAAACTAACCAAAGAGAGAAGCAACCTAGAACTAAGGAGAAAATTCCTCACAGTTAGAACAATTAATCAGCAGACCAACCTGCCTCCAGAAGTTGTGAATGCTCCAACAATGGAAGTTTTTAAGAAGAGATTGGTCAGCCATTCATCTGAAATGGCATAGGATTTTCTGCCTGAGCAGGGGGTTAGACTAGAAGACCTCCAAGGTCCCTTTCAGTTCTGTTATTCTGTTACTTTGTTAATCTATCATCCATCCACAGCATGACACTCCCCCATTGGAGCCCCAGGCCAAGTGGCAGAGCCAGATCTTCAAGTTCTTTGGAAGGTCAGGAAGATGGGAGCCAACCTCATCTCTGGGGTCAAGATGTTCCAAAGGTTAGGAGCAGTGACAGACAAGGCCCCTGAACATTAAACCCATTTTGATCATGAATCCCCATCTCTTCAAAAAACAAAACCCCAAATCCTAAAAAATGTAAAACATTATAAAGGCCATAAAACAAATGGTGGTAACCTGCCTTTGGCCCCCCAAATGTTGTTTTTTCCATACTGACAGAGAATCAGACTCCAATGGGGGAGAATGAAATAATAATAATAATAATAATAATAATAATAATAATAATAATAATAATAATAATAATAATAAGAAGAAGAAGAAGAAGAAGAAGAAGAAGAAGAAGAAGAAGAAGAACAACAACAACAACAACAACAACAACAACAACAACAACAACAACAACAACAACAACAACAACTTTGGATATAACTTTGAGATGGACAACCGGTTCTCTGTGTGGATGCTGTTTCCAGAAGTCTGTTCTGGGGCTGGTAACAAAAAAATCAGCTACCAGTTCTTCCAAACTGGCTGAATCCCACCACTGATTACTTCCCTATGCTGCCTGTCATAAGACACTTTGCCAACTCTTGAATGCTTAATTAGATCTCCCTCCCAAAAAACAAAAAACAGGATATCAACAGGATTTTCCAAAGTTTGATTGTTCCTGCCTAAATGTAGAACCTTACTTTTTTCTCCATTGAATTTCATTTTGTTAGATAGCGCCCAGTGTTCGAGTCTGTCCAGAACCTCCTGTATTTTAAGCCTATCTTCTGGAGTATTGGCTATTCCTGCCAGCTTGATGTCATCTGCAAATTTGATGAGTTCCCCATCTATCCCCTCATCCAAATCATTAATGAAGATGTTGAAGAGCACTGGGCGCAGAACAGAGCCCTGGGGCACCGCACTACACACTTCCTTCCATGTAGATGCGGTTCCATTGAGGACCACACGTTGCGTACGGCCGGTCAGCCAGCTACAAATCCATCTGGTGGTGATGCTATCTAACCCACATTTTTCTATCTTATCAAGTAGTAGGTTGTGATCTACTTTGTCAAATGCCTTACTGAAGTCCAAGTAAATTATATCTACAGCATTCCTCTGGTCCACTAATTTTGTCACTTGGTCAAAGAATGCAATAAGATTTGTCTGGCATGATCTGTTTTTGACAAACCCATGTTGGCTTTTAGCGATGACTTTGTTTGCATTAAGGTGTTCGCTGATTTGTTGCTTGATTATCTTTTCCAGAATCTTCCCAGGTATTGAGGTCAGGCTGATAGATCTGTAATTTCCTGGGTCCATTTTTTCCCCTTTTTTGAAGATGGAAACTACATCAGCTCTCTTCCAGTCCTCTGGTAGTTCTCCAGTGCTCCAGGATCTTTGAAAAATATAGTTCAGTGGTTCTGAGATCACGTCTGCCAGTTCCTTGAGAACTTTGGGGTGTAATCCATCTGGTCCTCGTGATTTGAACTGGACAGGCTCACTTACCATTTTCTTGCCTATCTTAACTTGCGTTTCTATTCTGTTTTTTATGGCACTGGTTTTGGTAGGTTGGACTGTTTTTTCCCTTTGTGTAAAGACAGATGCAAAAAACAAGTTAAATAGTTCTGCTTTCTCCCTGTTGCTTGTCACCTTCTTGCCACTTTCCCCCAATAATGGACCAATCATTTCCTTAACTTTTTTCTTGTTTTTTATATGTTGAAAGAAACTTTTTTTTGTTATTTTTGACTTTGGTCGCAAGCCTTAGTTCATTTTGAGCCTTAGCTTTCCTCACTTCATCTTTGCAGGCACGGGCTATTTGCTGACATTCTGCCTTAGTTATGTGCCCCTCTTTCCACTTCTTATACTTGTCCTTTTTATCTTTCAATTTATCAGAGAGTTCTTTACGCAGCCAAGCTGGTTTCTTTTGAGAGCTGTTATATTTCTTCTTTGTTGGTATTGTACTAGACTGGGCCTTTATTACCTCACTTTGCTTCTTGAGTTGTTTTCCCCTTGAGGATTCTCATCCATGGAATTCTTCCCAAGGTCTCTCTAAGTTTATTGAAATTAGCTCTTTTAAAGTCCAAGACTCTAGTTTTTCTGTGTTCTATTGCTTGTGCTTCCAGAATGTTGAATTCCAATATTGCATGATCACTTCCCCCCAGGGTTCCTGTGGCTTCAACACTTTCTATCATTTCATCTCTGTTAGTGAGAATTAAATCCAATATGGCTAATCCCCTATTTCCCTTCTCTACTTTTTGGGAGAGAAAGTTGTCTGCTAGGTTTGTCAGGAATCTGTTTGATCTTCCACTTGGTGCAGAGTTTGTCTCCCAGTTGATATCAGGGTAATTAAAGTCCCCCATTACTATTGTGATGTGCTTCTTACATACCTTAGTTAGCTGACTAGCAAAAAGTTCATCTATTTCCTCTGCTTGTTTGGGCGGCCTATAGTATACACCTGTGGCAATGTCATTCCCCCCCTTTTATATTGACCCAAATGCATTCAAGTTTACAGTTTTCATCATTGTTGTGCTCTATTTCTGTAGAGATAAAGTTATTTCTTATATAGAGAGCAACTCCACCTCCTCTTTTGTTTAGTCTGTTTCTTTTAAATAGTTTAAATCCCTCTAGCTGTGTGTTCCATTTGTGGGTTTTGTCCCACCATGTTTCCGTAATGGCAACAATATCATATCCGCCCTCATTTACCTGAATTTCTAGTTCAATAGGGAGAGAAGCTATTCTCATGGCCAATGGGCCTGCAGCTAATTTTATACAGGACATCAAAGAGAGTGCTGAGGAGTTGAGAAATACTAATAAAGATATGTATCATCATTTTTCCTGGTGAATAGGTGTGCTTTGTTAGAAGCGCACAGCATTTTTAAAACTTAGTTGCAGTTTTTATATTGTTTCTAGGTATAATTTGGGGTAAATATAAGTTACTGTATTTTTTTCATGGTTTGAGGTTTATATAATTATAAAGTATCATTTTCAGCTATATGAACCCATCTAATTCATATGGGAAGTTCTGATCCAATATGAATGGCTATGGGACTGGAAAGGATCTCTGACTCTGTATCCAAATTATACATCTTGTTGTTTTGTTGTCTTCCTTCCTTAATCTTCCATTGACTTGCCAACAATGTACAGAAATTAAAAAAAAATAAAGCCAAAGATAGATAGATAGATAGATAGATAGATAGATAGATAGATAGATAGATAGATAGATAGCAGGCATGCAGGCAGGCAGACAGATGTGTGTGAGAGAGAGAGACAAAGAGAGACACACACAGAGAGAGATGATAAATTTTATTCCAGCACACTTTTTGTCTGGTGTACTGTTCAACTTTTAACAGAGTATCCAATGTTCTACAATATTTTACACACTATTCTTGTATCTTTCTTTTACTATATACTACTATATAGTAGTACTATATACTACTTATACTATAAAGAGCTCTGGTGGTGCAGTGATTAGAAGGTAGTATTGCAGGTAAACTGCTGGGGCTCAAAGTTGACTCAGCCTTCTATCCTTCCAAGGTCAGTAAAGCAAGGACCCAGATTGTTGGGGCAATATGCTGACATTGTAAACTGCCCTTGGAGTGCTGTGAAGCACTATGGGATTATATATAAGTCTAATAGATATTGTTGTTGCTATAATCCTTCTGTGTTATGATTTTTAATATATTACTGAACATTCTGAGTGGCTACAATAAAAGAATGTGAGATAAATTTGCTGAAATATATTTGTGTAATATCATCTTCCTCCTATCCATAATGGAGAAAGTGAATCATTCCTTTGGATGTCAAAATAGAAATTGGGGAGGGGGGGAGGGAGGTTAAAAAGGCCAAGTCTGCATCACTTCCTGACATCTTAACAAAGTTATGACCTCAAAGACAAATATATTTTACCTAATCTTGCTTTAAAATCCAAAACATAAACATTTATCAGCAATTTAAGGTTGCAAAACATTACTTTGGATTAGGGTTTTGTGGGACCTTGAATGGTAATAGATTGCCAATTTCTCTGGACTTAGCATGTAAGCAACATCATGTCTAATTAGTAGCTAGATGGAAAGCTATTGTAGAATTCCAGGTTGCAAATCAGATTGAAAGGTTTACAAATGATCCCAGAAGACAATTTATTGCAAAAAAAAGGCCTTCTGCATGAACAAGTATATACAGTCACAAGAAATAAAGTTTGGGTTGGAAATATCTTTAACTTTACGATTATCTAGATATATCACCAAATCTATAATATGAGCACATATATTGTTGAAACAGCTGTACATAAACAGTGGGTTGACATTTTTTAAAAAGAAATCTATATTTCACTTTATCTAATAGAGATGTTCTCTGAGTTAGTGTGATCTTTATGATGAAATAAAATAATAATAGGACAAAATCTAGTATGATGACATCCATTCAAAAAAAAAAAGCCAGGAAGATTCAAGTCAAGGCAGATAAATATTAGACATGGTGGACTAAGTCCAGGCAGAAGCCTTTTTGTGAAAAGGGCAGATCAAATCAGGACCACAGATTAGTTTTAGTTTTAGTTGTTCTCTGTTAGATTAAGAGAAGGATACTGTCTCAGCAACTAACTAAAGCAATTCAAGTGATCTATGATATTGTCATATCTCTACTTCTTATAGGACCTTGCTCTAATGTCTTCACCTACATGTGTAGTCTTGGAAAATTAAACTGCAAGCTGAAGCAGTTGGGAATACATTCTCTTGAAGAATTAGTCAGTCTTACCCTGTAGATATTTCCACAGCAGAAAAAAATACATTTGAAAAACTTTCTAAAAAAATGTTGCTTTGGGCCTTATGGCTATTTTTCCCTTTTCAGTTTTTTTAACTGAATTGTACTTAATGTAAACTAGTAGGTTATGTCCATAATATGAAACTTATCTACTAGAGAATAAATTCCCCTGAATTCACAAATAAATGTAAATATATGTGTCCCAGAATAATATTGCTGGATCGAATCTGAGTTGTTCACCTGTACCAAATGTTTATTCTTTGAAGCTTTCAGGCTTCTGCTGGAGCCCATCATCAGGGAACTTCTCCTTCTCCAGATTATGTGTACTGGGCTGTTCTATGCATTGCATTTAATAGCCAACCATCAATACCATATTTAGCATCTAAAAGCTACACACAACCAGGAACCATATAAATACAACACTGCTTCACTGAATTCAGTTTGTCTTAATTTCATGCTCTACATCTGAATTTTGATTGAATTGGACTAGTTATTAGTATTAGTTATTAGCATTAATAATACCATCATTATCATCATCTGCCTGAAATTTTTAGAAAGGGCTCAGTTAGATAATTATGCATTTCAGTACTTATAGATCTCTCTCTCTCTCTCTCTCTCTCTCTCTCTCTCTCTCTCTCTCTCTCTCTCTCTCTCTCTCTCTCTCTCTCTCTCTCTCTCTTCTCTCCATCCATCATCCATCCATCCATCCATCTCCCTTCAGAGAACATCAGATCCTTATTATTATGACTGCTTCTTATGAACTTTACACTGCTCTTTCTCATAACAAGTTTTACTAATATGCACAAGAGGATGTGACATTCAGTTGTTTGTTTGGTTTTTTGCTTTGAAAGTAAGATCTGTTCTTATCTGGGTGAAAATTTTATTGAACTTAATGGGACTTATTTCTGGGCAGGCAGTTCAGTCGGATTTGAGCTGAATCAAGGGGTAGAGAAAAACAGAACTATTTCTGCAGTTTTTTATAGAATTTATGAATTTATGAATGTTTGTATTGGAATGGGATCTGTCACACATATGCTCAAACTGCATTTTGCTCCTCATTAGTTCTATTGATTACTTAAGGAACTAAATGAGGAATTTCACTGTGTTTTTAATGTCTCATTTAATTACTTTATATCAAGAGATAACATCATTCCATTCTGGTGGAAAAAAATATGGTGCCCTCCATTATCGAGTGATAATCTGGGGATGAGGCAATATCTTGTCATAGCTCATTCAAACAGAAGCAATGAAAAGCTTGATGTTTCAGTTATCAACCAATTTAAGCTTCATTACTAATCCACAGAAATCCACTATTGTCACTATCATTACTCATCAGATCCATTATCTCTAAAGAACAAACATTCTTATTTTTAGAATTTGTCATCCTTTCAATATCTACAAAAAATCTTACCTATTTCTGAAATATATAAAAAGTATTGCAAAAATAGGATGACATTTTTGGTTTAAGTCATTTGCAAACTCCCATTTCTCACTTTAAAAACATCTAGTGATTATCTAATTATTGAATATTAACAGACACATAGAATGCCTTTTTGTAATCAGATTTTTTTATCTATTTAGTTTTGCTATACATATGATGAATTAATATGTGTGTGTGTGTTTTGATATTTATTTTTCTTATGACAGCAGACATCAAAACAGATATTGGAAATGAAGATTTTTGTGTGGTAAAATTTCCCCCAAGGAGATTTCACAAAGTCCAGTGGCATCAAAATTAAAAGCAAGTCAGAAGAGGCAATGTGGGTGGAGGGGGGAGGGGAGAAAGAGAGAGACAGAGACAGAGAGACAGAGAGAACTTGGAAAAGGGAGTGCATGGTTTTTTGCAACTCAGCATTTTTTTCAGATGTGATCTAGCACTTGGTTCAGAAAGTCAACCAGGGAAATGGGCCATGCAGATGGCCTTAGCAGGTTGCCCCTGCCAAAAGTAGAACCATATCCCACTTCGGCTGCATGCATCCTGGCTATCCAGGATTTGCCAGAGTCTCCCCTTCACACTGGGGACGTGGCTGCTGAGACAGCCACTGACAAAACTCTTAGCCACGTGTTGAATTGGGTGCAGACAGGATGGCTGGAAAAATGTCCAGAGCCAGAATTTCAGAGTTTCTTTATGAGGAAAGATGAACTGTCAGCTCATAAAGGGTGCATCCTTTGGGGGAGTTGGGTCATAGTCCCAAGCTCTTTAAGGCCCAGGGTTTTAGAGTCTCTGTACGAGGGACATCCAGGAATAGTCCAGATGAAGGCACTTGCAAGGAGCTACCTTTGGTGGTGGCCAGGGCTAGATAAAGCTATTGAGGCCCAATTACATGGCTGCTACACTTGCCAGCAATCCAGGCCTGAGATGCCTCAAGCCCCTGTCCACTGATGGGAAGACAAACACACACCATGATCAAGAATCCACATTGATTTCACTGAGCCCTTTCAGGGACAGCTGTTCCTAATTGTGGTGGACAGTCACTCCAAATGGTTAGAGGTTGCACCAGTTCCAACTATGACTACTGCCAGGACCATCCAGGAACTGTGCAGGATCTTTGCAACGCACAGGTTACCAGACATGTTGGTCTCAGACAATGGGGCCCAATTCACTGCTGCAGAATTCCAGTCCTTCCTCAGGGCTAATCTAATAAGGCACATGCCACTTCAGCTCCCTTTCACCCGGCCTCAAATGGCCAAGTGGAATGCATGGTCCACACAACAAAGGATCTCTGAAGCAGATTGTCACAGGGGATTGGCACCACAGACTGGCAGACTTTTTATTCTGCCAAAGCATAACTCCCTGCACCGCCATGGGCAGAAGCCCAGCCGAATTCAGACGGGGCCGACGCTTGATCACCAAGCTGGACTGGCTATACCCCAACCAAGTTGCTTCAGACACAGCACAGCCAAAGTCACCACAAAATTTGCAAGTTGGTGACCAGGTTTGGGCCTGGAATTACAGGCAAGGGGCTTTGTGTGTGGTAGCCATATTTGCTAAGGTGTCAGGGCCACTTTGTTACGAGGTGGTCCTGGAAGATGGGCAAGTCATTCGCCAGCACATTGACCAGCTGCGTCGGAGGCTAGCGAACCAGTCACTGGCTCAAGACTCTTAAGAGGACCACCCACTGGGGCAGTGTGAAAACAGCCCAACCGAGAAGCTTGCACACTCTGACAGGACTCTCTGCCGAGGAGATGGGGGAATGGCCATAGATGAGTTCTCCTTAGACACACAGACTGCATCCACTGAGCAGAACCAGTAAACAGTGCCAAGTGCCAGCCCGGCAGACTTTGCTTCACAAATGGACTTTGGCTTGGGCCTACTGGAACAGGCCAGCCAAAGGGACTTGAGTCAACCCAAATCCCCCGGACCTCAGAGTCCTGGTCTACACAGCCTGGCAGGCGAGGGGGTATACTGGGAGTCCCCAGCATCCCCTAGATGGTTTGGGATGGTCACAAAGGCCACCTAAGTATTTGCAGGACTATGTCAAGAATTTGAGAGTTTGAGCTATCTAGGGGGAAGGGGTGTAATGTATTGGCCTCAACTGCTGATATCACTTGCTTAATGTGTGACCTTAAATGCTGTATTTAAGTGTAGGATTGCTTAACGGTTTCTGTTACTGCAACCCAGACTGTCTGTCTCCAAGCTGATAATTATGTTTGGGGCGGGAATCTGTTACTTTAAACCTATTGGTTGCTGCCTAGAGGTGAACCGTATATATAGCTATTCAGCAGCCTCTAGGGCTGCTTCTGTTTTGAGTTAATAAACATGCTTGCTGTTTCCACACTCTGCCTCACCAATGCCTAACCAAACTAAGATCATAACAGAGACATACTGGGGGGGGGAGAGAGGAGGGAGGGAAATGTGCAAGTTGGCAGGCAGAGCATTGGAATTGAAGCTCTTCTCCTTCTGTACACACATACAAAAAGGATGGGACATTAATTCAGGTGCCATGCCCACCATCATGCAGATTTTGAACCTTCCCCATGGATGCTCTTAAGTTGGAACCAGAAAATGATTTGCTATTTTGCCACAATGAAGGGCAAAGAAGGTCTGCACTGAAGCAGAATAAAATGATGGTATAAGAATGCCAAGAAGTAGTCTGCTTCTATGGCATCTTATGCCAGTGTTCAGCATGAATGGTGGAGTGCGTAACAAAGGGGACTCCCTACAGAGTATCTTTCCTTCATTAATGATTTTCAGAGACTATACATTTGGGATTTGAAGGAAGCACTCAATCTTTCTGCAGGTGCCTGCTCTGTGTGCTTAGAAAGTTCCTGCTCTCCCAGATATCTAAATTGATAACTCTGCCTATATCTCCTTAGTATTCTTCTGGCTTTAACATGTGTAGCCTATGTGGTACCTGCACAATTTCTTCCTGCACCTTTTGAATATGTATGTATATATATGAGTAGATGAGTCATGCAAATCTTCTTAGTAATCCTAATGGATGATGGGGAGGAGGATCAGGAGTTCATCAAAAGAATATTGAGTGTACTGAATGGCACAAAACCATAGACTATAAGAGCTGCAATAGACCTTGGAGGTCACTTACTGAAGCTCTTTACCCTATATAGGACTTCACAACTATTGTTGTTGTTAGTTGCGAAGTCGTTTCCGACCCATCGCGACCCTGTGGACAATGTTCCTCCAGGCCTTCCTGTCCTCTACCATCTGCTGGAGGATCACTACAGCCTCTCTTCAAATAACTTCAGCAAGGGAAGGTCCACCACCACCTGAATCAGTCTGTTCCATTATTGAACAATTCCTAACATGAAGAAATGTTTCTGATGTCCAACCAAAGTCTACATCTTTGTAATTTAAGTTCATTATTTCTTGACCTATCTTCTGGAATAACACTGAACAATTCTGCTTCATTTTTATATCTATTTGAGATGCCTCCCTATAATTTTCTCTTCTCCAGGTTAATCAAACCCAGTGGCTCTAACTATTTCCTGCAGGCTCCTCATGTTGATTGCTGTCCCATCCAGACATCAGTCTTTATAGATGTTTCTCTGCTCAAGCATGCTTTAACATCTTCAGCAAAGCACAAGGACTTTCTAACAGGAAAGTTATGATGCAGTGATGTTACCAAGAAAATATTCACATTTCTTATGAGTGAATTAATTTTGTTTATTTGAATCAACATTTAAACCAAGGGATATGGTGGTTTTATATTTTGAATACTTGTGTCTATTATACTCTATGTTCAGTCCTTGAAAACTCATTTAATCCCTTACAAAACTGGAAACAATGTTGGTTTTAAACATTTTGTTTGTACACACACATGGAAAACTACCTAAATAATTTGCCCAAAAATGCTGGAGGCTGTGAGTAAGACACTGCTACTAGGAGAAGAGATTGATGTGCTTCCGACAGAAGAGAATATATGTAGCTCAGGGTTGAACTGGTGGTGTCCTTGGTGGTCTCTGAACTCAGAGAACACTAAGGACTCCATAGTTTGTTCTGTTTCAGTACAGTCTATGTCTAAATAAATAATTATCTGGTATGCAGTCAACTTTATATTCAATCTTGATTTCATTTCCTTAGAATGAATAGAAGCAGAAAGGTAAATATGATATAGTGAAAGAGGAGAGAAGGTTATATAAAATTAAAAATGTAATATGTTCTGATGTCAATCAATGAGGTATCTACATCAGATCAAATTGCGTGGTGAATTGTGAAGGTTTTTAAAATTTTCAAGTTGATACAGGTAGTCCTCACTTAATAATCACTCACTCAATGACCTTTCAAAGTTGTGACAGCACTGAATGAGTGGTATTGGCCACTCAGAGTTCCAATTGTCACAGCTTCCTTGTGGTCACTTGGTCACTATTTGTGACCTTCTTTGTTGGCTGCCAACAAGCAAAGCCAAAGAAGAAGTCAGCAGGAGATTTCAAATGGCAACCATATGACTACCCACTTAATGATTTGCAATGATTCACTTAATATGGGAGTGCGAGAATTGCCATTACTAAGAAGCATAGTCAGATGACATTGTGCTTTTTGACTGTTTGCTTAACAGTGGCAATTCCAGTCCCAATTGCTGTTAATAGAGGACTACCCATATAACAAGAATCAGGAACTGGATGCTGATAAGCTTCTCAACTCTAAATCCATGATATAATCTTCAGAGCTCAATGCTGTTTATCTTTCCATGTGAGGAATGAAAGGAGAAGGGGAGGCATGCATAGAAAAAGAGACATTTTTTTTCGAGTAGTTTGGAGCCAAATCTCTAATAGCCACATTATAATTCCCCGGTACCAAATTGGCAGCCAATAAAGTACCTTTTGAGTTCTTCCAGAAATACATGTAAAGGTAAAGGTAAAGGTTTCCCCGCACATGCGTGCTAGTCGTTTCCAACTCTAGGGGCCGGTGCTCATCTCCGTTTCAAAGCCGAAGAGTCAGCGCTTGTCCGAGGATGTCTCCGTGGTCATGTGGCCGGCATGACTAGCACGGAACGCTGTTACCTTCCCACCGTAGTGGTCCCTATTTTTCTACTTGCATTTTTATGTGCTTTCGAACTGCTAGGTGGGCAGAAGCTGGGACGAGTAACAGGCACTCACTCTGCTATGCAGCACTTGGGATTTGATCCACCAAACTGCCGACCTTCTGATCGACAAGCTCAGTGTCCTAACCCACTGAGCCACCGCGTCCCTTCTGAAATACATGTAGCTGCTATTTAATTAAATTTTGAAGATCAGATATAAAAACAACATTACATTGTAACAGTCAGGTCTAGAAGTTACACACCTCTATTTTTAGGTTATTTTTCTTCCAAGAATGAATGCAGCTGGGATATCATCAAAGCAAATTTGCAATTTTAAATGAACCCAATTAGCATCTTCCTCACTCGGATGTCAAATAAAGAAGCAAGACCTAAGTGGGCCATCTCTACCCGCTATTAATTTAAACCTCAATTCAAGAGGAGGTATTTAGCCATACATGACTTATATCCAAGTTGCCTAGAAGGGCATTTTATTCCAGTCCATAGTCTGACCCATACTCTTTCTCAAGTTCTACAATGGCTGTTTTCAATGTCAACAATAAATTTTTCAGGGTTTTGACTTCCTTTTGGAACAAGGGTCCTAGATGCAGGTAAGTTCGTACATATGTATATATGCATTTATTTATTTGATTGCAAGTGAAATAATCTATGTGCATAATAAAAATCTGATAAAATACTCATGGTGAATGAATACCTGAAATTGTGTATTAGGAGATGACCAGCTATATAAATTTGATTAATACAATAAATAGAAATTTAAATTAAATTTAATTTAAATTAAACACTTCATCTCCCAAAGGCTCTCTAAAAACCCACTGTTTAATATTTTGTGGAAAAAAAGATAGCAAGGCAGGCCAAATTTCTAGGGAGATGCTGTTCCATAGTATAAGTACATCCACAAAGGTATCCCTCCAAGTCTCCATTCCCCCTTAACTTATGAAAGTACGGGAAGAGAGGTGATAATCAGGTTCCCAAGGATGTCCATGTTGAGTGAGTTAAAATATGACAATGAAGACATTCCTGGAAGTGAACTCAGGCAGCCATTAGAGCTTTAAATGTCAAAAGCAACATTTAAAAAATACATTTGGAAGCTAATAGGGAGCCAGTACTAGGGCCAGAGCACAGGTTTCACATCACAATTAGACTGATGCATTCTGGAGCTTCTGAATGGTATTTGGAGACAGCTCCCTATAGGGTACATTTGGTAGTCCAGGTGAATAGTCCAGATGAATGGTGATGCAGGCTTGAGTCATGATCACATCTTCTGGCTCCAGGTAAGTCTGCTGCTGATGTACAATCACAAGCAGATCTCCATTACAATTTAGGAGATGATGTAACATGTGTCTCTTTATCCAGGCCTTTAAGACTTCTTAGAGATTTATATTTTATATGTTAGCATAATTTGGATATTTTTTAATGTTTATTTACCACAAACTCCCAAAGCAAAATCCACCCCCAAGTCCCCATTTCTAAACAGAAGAACCAGGTAGCCATGCTCTCTGTTCCTTATAAAGTGTGACTCCCACATGTGGATAGCAACAACTTCTTTTCAGGTAAAGTCACTAATTAAATCAGATTGTCTTCATTTTTGCACCCAATGAGCTGCAATACACTGTTTCCACCCTATGATTCCCAGCTTCAAGGGAAACTGGGTCCAGTATGAGTATCAAGGCAAGAACTTGCAATTCTACCTAGGAGTCTTTTAAGCCTATAAATCCTGAAACAGTGGATCAGATTCTTAGGAGTGTGAGAGCAGGCTATAGCTACCTGAGGGCTTCAGCCATGTCCCTCCTTTCTCCTTTGGGCAGCTGTGAGGGGTGTGCACAACTGGATTTGTAATGCAATTAATGCTTCTTTATTTTTTTTTATTTTAATCCCATTTATATCCCACCCTTCTCTGAAAACTCAGGGTGGCTTACAATCTAAGAAGCACAAATCAATGTGCTTAGCAATAGCCTTCTTTGAAGGAGGGTGATGATCCACCATCCTTGAAGGAGGTGGCAGTTGGCTCACCACTCTTGAAGAGGACAACTTTCAATTTACCTGTTTTGGATAACTTCTGTGTTATTTCCAATCTTCCATTTTGGTATCAGCCAAGGAGAAGTCTAAATGAAGCTCTTTCAGTCAGTGTTCAACACTGCTTCCTGTAAGAGGAATTCTTAACTAGCCACGATGATAGCAACATGGTGAAACCTGTGACATGACATGACAATGCAAGTTCTATTCCTTTGTCCTTGTGTTGAATCTTCAAGTGCAAGTACATACAGAGAGGAATTTGCATCAGAAAATCATGATGTAAGTTTTAAGTGTACTCTCCTTGCCCACCCCACTCCGCTCTGGACATCTATCCTCCCCATAATCCTTCATTAGTCACATATATGGGCATAAGTCACAGCAGATAGGTGAGACATACAGACTTTCACACACTCATTCTTCTTTTATTATTCTCAAAACCATATAGACATCAGAATCCCTGGGGGAAAGAGAAGATTTCCTGCTGCTCTTGGGAGGAGTGCTTTTTTGTTCATTGCCATGAGTGGCATAGAAACTGTGGTGATTCCTTACTACTCAGCTGGCTGCAGAGACAATGTTATGTCTAGCTTGATGACCCAGTTCAAGCTGAAGAATGAGTGACTGAGGACAATATGCCATGTATATTACACAGCAGGCTATTGTCTGCATGTACTGTAGTAGCTATTTAATAGGCATGCATACATGCAGGCACAGTGGGGTTGCTGCACCTAGATTCATCTTCAAATACTGCTACTTCTTTATTTTCTACATATGCATGTGTCAGCTTTTAACTGATACATGTGTATCACTGTGTCTCTGAGTACTGAATGATCAATAAGAAATCAAATCCACCCACTTTTTTCTACAGGTGGCAAAGCCCCCTGCGCTTCAGCTCTGCATTTGGATTCTCCCTCTTCCCTGCCCCCCTCTTTTTTTGAGGCAGAAAAAATTTCACAGAAGTGCCAATCTGTCATTTGGAGCTGCGCTCAAATTCACTTTGCATAATGTGAATGGAGCTATGCAAGTAAGTATGAATGCCTCATGCTGTATTAGTGTTCTACTCAGGGCACTATAGACTCAAATCTAATTAAATATGGCTGTTGGAAATGACTTAGACATTGAATGGAATTGGGCCTGGATTGATTGATTGATTGCTTGATTGATTGATTGATTGATTGATTGATTATATTTATATGCCGCCCTTCTCCCTAAGGACTCAGGGCAGCTCACAAACAATAAAAACTAAAAAAGAACATGAAAATACAAATTTTTAAAAAGAATTAAATAGTAGATATGTTCAATACATAGTAATTTAACCCCATAAAATCAAATTTAAAACCATAGTCAGTCCAGGCTCGATTGTTGGAACAGCCATGTCTTCAGGTCACGGCGAAAGGACCGAAGGTCGGGGGCCATCTGCAGCTCCGGAGGCAGCTCATTCCAGAGGGTCGGTGTGCCCACAGAGAAGGCTCTCCCCCAGCCGGCATTGCTTAACCGATGGAATTCTGAGGAGGCCGACTCTGTGGGAGTGAACCGGGCGATGGGAGGTTGACAATGGCAGCAGGTGGATTACCATCACATCACTTCAGAGGCTCATTGTCTGGACTGCATCAATGCACAGTTATACTACTTTTCTTCACTAATCTGAAAAGTTTTCACTAGTAAAAATGAGAAATGACCTGACAGTGGATTTTCTACTTCTCACTCCTACCAAGTGGTGGGATTCAAATATGTGAACAACCAGTTCTCTGTGTGGATGCCGCTTCTGGAAGTCCATTCTGGGCCTGGGCAACAAAAAATTAGCTACCAGTTCTGCCAAAGTGGTACAAACCGGCTGAATCCCACCCCTGCTCCTACCCATAGGGGAGATGGTAAAAAAAAACTGCTTGCTTTATGAGGCAATAATTACCTATCTGTGGGTGGGAGAAATGATGTGTCTTTGCATTCAGACATAATTCAACACAAATCTTCCCTTCATACACATCTGTGCTTGCTGACTTGTCACAAAGAGACTTAGCAAAGGGTTACATTGCACTGAAATGTCCCCTGTATCAGCCTTACCATAAAGGTGCAGGTACTTGATAGAGAGGTACTACTTCTTCCCATCCCAATTCCTGTATCCAAAATATTTTGTTTCCTCTCCCATCTACACCATGAAAAATCAATGTGCATCACACTCAGCTGGCTGCTTGGACACCACAATGAAGAATTATATTACTTAAAAATACAGAAAAGGCAGGCCAAAAAAGATACCAATTTATGTAAAATAATCTATATGCACAAATGCATATTTAGAAAGTGCTATTATGAGTTACATAGCAACACAGTACTGAGAGACACTGTAATCTGCATCTCTTTGCAGTATGCTACTCAGATACTAACAGTTGGTGAAAAGCTTCAGTGCTCCTGCTGTTTTGCTCTTGTGATGGTTCTTAACTTTGAACTGGACATGGATGGGATATTCTTCAAATAAACCTGAGGTGAACCATAAATGAATCAGTTTAGGAGGTACTCAAGTTTTATTCTCATGAAGTCCTTTTGTAGTCACAACAGCTACTTCCAGATAATATTGTGTAAAATCTTGGGCTTTCTTGCAAGTTCACCAAGAGTTCTTTTTGAAGAAAGCTGATGACAGTGAAGCAGCTTTATAAAAAGACTGCTTGCCAGCACCTACCTCTGTGTTTGCAGAGGTATATTTTCAGACTGTATGTAATAAGAAGTGGGGCCCAATAGACTCAAGGTTTGCTGTTTGAACAGATTCAAAATATTTCTCAAATCTCCAGTCCTGAACCAGAGTTCCTTGACAAATCAAGAGAAGTTCCTCAACAGACAAAATAATCTAAAACAGAATTGTACGAATCCAGAATATATAAAGTCAAAAATGGAATACAATACTTCTTGCTTTCCAAATATGCTATCATCAGTTTTCTATTTCGATAAAAGTGAACATATGAAGTTCGGCATTGAATTTAGGCTTGGGATTCTGTTCTTAACTATTTAAATGTCGTTGTTGATGGAAAAATTGTATTAAGTAAATAATCATGCAACAAAGTTTTGGTCAGTACACAACTATTACGAGGATATGAAAGAGTGATATGAAAAACTTGACACAATGCAACACATAATATGAGTGGCATTGTCTGCAACAATACTGTTATATGCACAATATATATAGTTAAGTTACAGTGATGCCTATGATTGATCAGCCTCATGTGATGATTGGCTTTGTCCTTACTGAGGCTGAGATTCTACCAACTTAGCAGGAACAGTTTCTTTGGCTTCACACTGAGAATCTGAGTTCATGACAGTAAGAACCAGTAGAGGTCCTTAGCAGCATTAGGCCCCTCTAATGCTACACCTGCTTACCTCAGATATGGCAATGGCAAGAACTAAGAGAACCATGCCAGCTTGGATTAACAAGGTTTGTGCCAGAGGTCGGGGAACCAAGACAATTGGGGTGATGGGCTATTTGAATAAAGCATTCATGAACAACATAAGAGAACCTGGCACTAATGGAATGCTACTATTTACAACAGACCCAATCAGAGGAGATATATGAAACATATGAGGAAACTTTGGATGGACAGAAGACCTATGTCCCCACTAACTGAAAAATAGCTAATTATCCAACACTTCGACATAATAAAGAGGAAGCTTGTTGCTGTCACTTGGCACTACTACATCTATTACCACCACTGTCTTCTGGTCCTTGTCCACTGCTACAGTGTCTGGTTGATTGACCAGTACTTGTCTGTCTGTATGGATCTGAAAGTTCCACAGGATATTAGCCCTGTTATTATCCACTACCTCCTATGGCAGGGATCTTCAAACTTGGCCCTTTTATGATTTGTGTACTTCAACTCCCAGAATTCTGAGAGTTGAAGTCCACAAGTCATAAAAGGGCCAAGTTTGAAGACCCCTGTCCTATAGAATCTCCCATCTGGACTTGGAAAGGTCTAGCCCATACATTGTGCACATAATCCTGTACACAATGCTACCTATTTGGTTGCACCATTCAGTATGTGCTGTTGCTGCCTGCCTTTTACACCCTGTCACTATCTATGGGCTTTTCTGGTACATCTACTTCTGTGGCTCTAGTGGTTAGTGCCTGTTTGTGTGCAGCTGAGTTCAGTACTTTAGTTCTGTCTTTTAGTCCAGCTATGTGCAGGGCAGGATTTCTCAATCATTTCTGCCACCATAACTCTCTGTTGATAGTACATCCCATGCAGGTTCTTGTCTTGCCTTGGCTTTTCTGCTTGATTTTCCTATGCTGCCTCAGGCATTCTTTCAGCATCTCATTGTTGGTTACACATCATACACAGAGAGAGAGACACACAGACATGCCCACACCCACAGACAGAAATATATATATATTTAAATTGGTGGTGTTTTCTGTTACAACACAGACAAACAATAAAGAATCTGTATATGTTTATGTGTTACAGTCAAATGAAGAGTTACTGTATAGAAATATTTGATCACCTAACTGCCATAAAACAGGAAATGAGTATATATGCAGTATATTTTATCCCCTTTTGTTTTATCTTTAGTCATGATATTTAATTATTTGCTTTAAAGTAGAATTATAATTATATAATTAATCCATGCCTACAACTAAAAAAAATCACTTTATGTATCAGCATTTTCCAAGGAAATTATCACCTTTTAATTGTATAAACATCTGCAAAGCCTCATAATAATTCTAAAACTGCAAAAATGGAATAGTTCAATCTGAGGAAGGAGAGGTCATCAAGATGTATTGCAAAATTGTGGAAACTACTAATGTGAATTTCCTGATATCAGCTGAAAACTGTGACAGTTCCCAAAGAAAAATAAAATTAAATTAAAAGGTGAGACTTTGTTAACATCAAATTTGCACTTTCAACTTGTCGCTGTGATGGGCTGTAAAATTATATGCAATGCAGGATAAATGTAGCATTACAGACCTGAACGAAACAGTTTTCTTTGTAGGGAAAAAGAATTAGGATTTGAGGTATATTCTTCCCTTTCACCCTCCTCCTTATACATACCGAGAGAATACAGAGAGGTGGTCATGATTGAAATTTGCATTTAAATGGAAATGGTTAAAGGTAAAGGCAAAATGTTTAGAAAAATGAGGGTATCCATTTTTCTAGAAAGGATGCATACTGTTATTGTATACCATTAGGATGTCAAAAAGCCTAAAAATGTTTAGAAATATTAGATGCTGCTACACAACACAGAACATAGAATGCCATTTGGAAATGACTAGACAGTATGAATGAATTTGACCAAATGCTACTTCATATACAATTGTCTTTAAATGCTTTCTTCTGCCATTACATAATGGAAATTCTGTTCACTAAAGAGGAAAAGATCTATCAAGCAGTTTTCTGCTAGTTTTCAAATGTAATAAAATTTCATATTCATTCATAGCTGAATTCCATAGATTGTTGATGGCCTTTTTCTGTAGGACATCACCAGACTCTAAAATACATGTCTGGTATAGTCCTGGCAAATGTACTGTGAATTTTAACAGCACTGGAGAGAACCCTGGTTTGTTGCCATAATAACATGGATGAAATATCCTTTTTGTTGTCTGGAAGAGCAGACATCCAATGTCATTTTTTTTTATATGTAATGGGAGACTTTCATAATATGTTCTACTAGTATATTCTAGATAATTTCCCAGACAAGAAAAATCACATAGTGAAAGCTCCCTTCACATCTTCTCTTCTATGCACTCAAAAAGCCATGGATGGGATGAACTTGCTTTCCTTCCTATAACATTGCTTTTCAAGGTAAGCTTCTTACAATTGGAACTGAAATATTCTTTATTGGCCAAGTGTGTTTGGATACACAAAGACTTTGTCTCCAGTGCATAAGCACTCAGTGTACATACAAACAACACAGTGATAAGTCATAAAGTGTAAGATACAATCATAAATCATAAGATACAAACAACAAGTGGTAAATCATAAGATACCAATAGGAGAAGATAGTAGGAAAGTTGAGAAGATGAGAAAGATGAGATGAGAAAGATAATAGCAATACAGCCCTACTACATGGATTCTTTAGGCATAAGACAGTGCTGTGGGAATAAAGTATTTAACAGAGTGATAGTATGGGGGAGGGAGGGGAACTGTCTTTGTGGCTAGTTGTTTTTGTATACAATGCCCTATAGTGGTGTTCTGGGGGGAAAACTGGAACTGTTTTTGTCCAGGATGTGAGGGGTCTGTATTTTCTCAGACCTTTTTCTGGTTTGTGCATTATTGTATAATGGAAGGCAGGCTGGCTGGAATTGTTTTTTTCTGCAGTCCTAACTATCTATTGAAGCCTGTACCTGCATTGTTTGGTTGCTGTACCAAACCAAACAGTTATGGAGATACAAATGACAGACTCAGTAATTCCTCTGTAGAACTATATCAGCAGATCCTTGGGCAATCTGAGCTTTCTGAGTTGCTGCAGGAAAAATATTCTTTGTTGTGCCTTTTTAATGATGGTTCTAATGTTAGGTGTCCATTTCAAGTCCTAGGAGATTATAGAATCCAGAAACCTGAAGGTCTCCACTGTTGATACTGTGTTGTCTAATATTGTAAGAGATGGTAGAATAGGAGGTCTTCTCCTAAAATCTACTCTCATCTCTACAGTTTTAAGTGTGTTCAGCTCCAGATTGTTCTGGCTGCACAACAAGGCCAGTTGTTCAACCTCCTGTCTGTAAGAAGATTCACCATCTCGAAATGAGACCAATGACTGTTGTATCATCTGCAAACTTCAGTACTTTAACAGAGGGATCTTTCGAGATGCAGTCACTGGTATATAGAGAAAAGAGCAATAGAGTGAGTACACGTGGAGGCTCCTCTGCTAATTGAACAAGTATTTGATGTGATTGTACTTAGCTTCACCTATTGCTTCCTATCTGTTAGAAAGCTTATAATCCATCTACAAATGTGGTCAGGCACAACTCGCTGAGTCAGTTGAAAGAGAAGGATTTATCTTGTTGATTATTGTATGTTTGGTAGAAGATTTCAACCAAGACACTATGAATATGAGTCTGAGAATAGAATAGAATAGAATAGAATAGAATAGAATAGAATAGAATAGAATAGAATAGAATAGAATAGAATAGAATAGAATAGAATAGAATAGAATAGAACAGAACAGAACAGAACAGAACAGAACAGAACAGAACAGAACAGAATAGAATAGAATAGAATAGAATAGAATAGAATAGAATAGAGCTGGAAGGGACCTTGGAGGTCTTCTAGTCCAGCCCCCTGCTCAAGCAGAAGAACATATACCATTTCAGACAACTTACCGACTAGTCTCTTCCTAAAAATCTCCAGTGATGGAGCGCCCACAATTTTTGAAGGCAACCTGTTCCACTGGTTTATTGTCTTCACTGTTAGTAAGTTTTTCCTTAATTCCAGGTTGCTTTTCTCTTTGGTCAGTTTCCAACCATTGTTTCTTGTCTTACCCTTTGGACAATAGTTTGATGCCCTCTTCTTTGTCGCAGCCCCTCAATCCAGTTTGATATCTAGAATAATCAGAGACCCTAATCCAATATAAGAACCAGTACATAAACAGCTCAACAATGTCTTTCCTTGTGATCTGTCAATGATACCAAGGAAATGAGAGGGGCAATTGATTGGCAAGAGTGGCAAACTTGATAAAGAATGCCAAGCCCTTGTTCTCACTATACATTCATTAAGTGGAGCAGAATTTCTGATTCTAATATTTATTAGTGTTATTTATTGCCATATGGTCCAGAGTACCTCAGGGACCACCTGCTACCGGCGTCAACTTCCCTCCGCCCTGTGCGTTTCCACAGAGAGGGCCTCCTCAGGGTGCCTCCGGTCAGAGAATATCGGCTGGTGGCCCCCAGGGGGAGGGCCTTCTCTGTGGGCACTCCGGCTTTATGGAACCAGCTGCCGGTCGAGCTCCGGATGGCACCGGACCTTCGCTCCTTCCGACGCGGTCTGAAGACCCATTTATTTGAATAAGCTGGCCTGGCCTGATGGGGGATGTTAGGGTTTTTAATGGGTTTTTATATTGTTATTGTTTTATCTGGGCGATTATTTAATTCTTTTTTAATTTTTGTATTTTCTATTTATATGTGCCCTGTTCACCGCCCTGAGTCCCTCGGGAGAAGGGCGGTATACAAATTTAATTAATAATAATAATAATAATAATAATAATAATAATAATAATAATAATAATAATAATAATAATAATAATAATAATAATAATAATAATAATAATATTTATATTTAGCAAATTGGCTGATTTGATAGTAGAGGTGATGTTGATGAAGATAACAGTGCAGTCAAAGCACTGAAATATCTAGTTAAATCAACAACCAGTTGAAAGGGCTTGTCTGAAGAACAAGTTCTTGGCTTCCTGCCTAAAGATGGAGAGGATGGGGGTTTAACACAACTGGGAGAATACATTCCCTATCTCGGGAGCAATATATGATTTTTTGCCTGTAGGCTTTGTGAATGAGATGTGAGCCATTGGGGTTTTCAGCTACAAATCTTATATAAAACACTGCCTTGATAGTTTGCCAGAAGAAAAGCAACTGGACTTTTCTCTGAAGTATTTCATCTTCAGTGCTGTAGATAAGCAGAGAACAGCACTCAGTTTCCAGAGTGCACTTATTGAATGTGTAAAAGCCCCTTCTCTGCCAAATCAGATTAAGCTAAGCTATTTAAAAGAGGGGGGCTAATTTGGCTTATTTCTGAGGAAACACTAAATTGGATATCAATAGAAGCTTACAAGATTCAATGATTCCCATCTGTAAATGATAGCTCTGGAACTAAAAAAATATATCTATTTGGCAGAGTTTTAACGGTGAGGTTAACTATCATTGGAAGTCAAAAAATATTCCCCCCCTTTTTTTTCACACCCCTCAACATATCCTCTGAAAAATGAGACCTTTTTATTTTATGTTAACTACACCTTTTATGGAAGCCACCATTGCTCTACGGAGATGCCCACAGCAGATTGATATTACATAAAAGTGACAACACTCATGACAATTAGACAATTAGATGTCTAATTCCCATAGTATCTGCCTGGTCAATATATTCTGTCAGGATTTGCATACTCCAGGTACCTTTAGTTAATTAATGCCATATATCAAGACTCCGGAAGTTCACATTCTTTGCAGCAGCACCTTCCCTCTGAAATGGGGTTCCCTATGAGACCCAATTGGCCCCCACCCTGCTGGTGTTTCAAAGGGCCCTGAAGATTTTGCTCTTCATCCATGCCTTTGATGAGGATGAATAAAGCAGGGTTGATTTCCTTTGTTCCCATGCAGTTTTGTCATCGTATAATTTTTTCTTTTTGTTCTTTGATGTTTTTCTTATATTTAAACTATTTATAAACTGCCCAGAGTTGCTGGGTGTTGGATGTTGGGCAGAATATACATTAGATATATAATAGTGATGATGATGATGATGATGTTAATACCTAACACAAGTATGCAAATCATGATTTCTGCATCATGATATTCATTTTGTTGTTTGCCCCTCATAAATACGTGTTCTCCCCCTACAATTCACTAGAATTATATTAAAGTTGGAGCATTATAGTGGATGCAAAATGACAGTCATGCTGTCAGTCTAATTGTTTTTGTAGCCAAGTGAAGTAGAGGTCAAATAAATAATCCTATCACATAGCAAAGAATAAAGCCATGATATTGCTATCCTATAATTCTAAACACAACATTTTGGTAACTGTAAAATTCTTCTCCATAAGAAAACATTTGGTGAAATGACCCCCATTTTCTCTGCCTATAAATGGCTGTAAAATTGCCAGATGTCCTCTGTCTTTTTCTTCCTGTCCAGACCAGATTTTGCGTACTGAAATGTAAATAGACTGGGGACATTTTGCAGCGAAGTTTACATTTGAATAAGATGGGTACAAAATCTGTGTATGGAACAAGTTTGGTAAGAAAATGCATGTGGATTTTCTTCTATTAATTTCCTAAAATCAATTGCAGGCCTATGGCTAAGTTCATGAAAATCTAAAACAGGACAGAAGATCCAAACCTCAATTTACTGAAATTACAACATCTCCTTGGAATAGATATGTAATGTAACAATATTAAATCTAAGGGAGAGCCTCTCTTATAAGTGTTATGACTGTACTTTCTCCTTCATCCTTTCTAATGGGGATAACATGAGTTGTATTCATTCTTCTGCTTCCTTCTGCTTATACTTTACTTACTTTTTGTTTAACTACAGATGATGATGATGATGATGATGATGATGATGATGATGATGATAATAATAATAATAATAATAATAATAATAATAATAATAATAATAATAATAATAATAATAATAATAAAGTTGGAAGGGACCTTGGAGGTCATCTAGTCCAACCCCCTGCTCAGGCAGGAAACCCTATACCATTTCAGACAAATGGCTGTCTAGTCTCTTCTTGAAAACTTCCAGTGCTGGAACATTCACAGCTTCTGGAAACAGGTCGTTCCACAGATTAATTGTTCTAACTGTCAGGAAATTTCTCCTTGGTTCTAGGTTACTTCTCTCCTTCACTAGTTTCCATCCATTGCTTCTTGTCCTGCCTTCAGGCACTTTGGAGAATAGCTTGATTCCCTCTTCTTTGGGACAGCCCCTGAATATTGGAACACTGCTATCATGTCACCCCTCATCCTTCTCTTCATTAAACTAGACCACGGGTCGGCAACCCACGGCTCTGGAGG